>NC_138551.1:144229662-144426124 GCF_964273705.1 Natrix helvetica
GAAGGGCCCTTCACGGGGTACTTGATTCCTTCTCTCGGCTGAGTGTTGCTGCATTCTCGGCAACGCTCCTGGGTCTGAAGTGGGAAGCTTCCCCAGAGTGCTCTAGAGAGGCCGGGATTCAGCTGGGGCAGGAGTTAGCCACCTGCAGCTCTGGAGCCGCATGTGGCTCTTTTATCCCTCTGCTGCGGCTCCCTGTTGCTCAAAATATGTGTCAGCCTATTGGTATCCTATTCTGTAGACCACTGTTCCCCAACCTTTCTGGCTTTGCGGAACAGGGAGGGCGGAGAGGGGATGTTTCTGCACGAGCCGTGTGCACAGGCACCATTTACACAACCGGCGTGCGTGTCCGCCCACCAGCCACGCAAATGGAGCACGTGGGCATGGGCTTGCCCACCGCTCGCACAAGTGTGGGTTGCGTGTTGCTGAACTCGCCTGCCTGGTTGCAAACAGCTCAAGGCCCACGAGTGGGTCGTGGCCCAGAGGTTGGGGACATCTGCTTGTAGGTGAAGCAGCCAGTTGGTTTCTGACCTTGTCCCTCCTGAATCCCCCGCAGGTGTTGAGCTGCACTTTGCTAGCATCCGGCCCTCGGAGGCCGGCGTCTACGTCTGCACCTGCCGAAACCCCCATTTTACCAACTCCAGCCGCAGTGAGGTGGTCGTCACAGGTGAGGTGGAAGCTTCCACTCAGAAACTGGGCTGCCAGGTGCAGGGAGGCGTGTAAGGGGACCCCCGACCCTCCCAGAAGAGCTGATGAAGGCCAGCTCCCTCTTTTCCTCTGGGGAGAGAGAGGGAGAGAGGACAGGACCAGCTGGGCAAGGCTGACCATCTCCTTTCGGCCATCACAGAAGGTCCCAGCAAGGCCATCTCCGTGACGGTGGAAGAGCAGAAAGTGCAGAATGTGAAACCAGGCAGTGACGTCACTTTCCTCTGCACGGCCAGGAGCAAGGTGAGTCTTTGGGGGTGGGGGAGAGAGAAAGGGGTTTGGGGGGAGCTTTGCAAAGGACAGGCAGAAGTACAGCGGGTTAAGTCCGAGAGGGCCTTTCAAGACCCGCAGTGGCACAACAGCACCCAGGGGAAGCGTGAGGGCCACCGTGGTTGCCTCTCAGCTCAGCATGCCGGGACTCTCCCTGGATGTCCAGCGTTTCAGCCATGGACACCGCCTCCCCTTTCCTAATCGGGCGGATCCCTTTGGGCCCTTGGCTGCCTCTCTCCCCCCCCCACCTTTCTCTCACCCGTCCACCTCCTGCCTTCCCCTGCAGTCTCCTGCTTACACGCTGGTGTGGACGCGGCAGAACAACGGGAAGCTGCCCAGCCGCGCCATGGACTTCAACGGCATCCTGACCATCCGGAACGTGCAGCCAGAGGACGCCGGCATCTACATCTGCACGGGCTCCAACATGTTTGACATGGACGAGGGGACAGCCACCCTCTACGTGCAAGGTGGGGCTTCGGCTCTCGCGCCCTGCCGGCTGCTGGGGAGAAGCGCCTCCGACTCGGCCCAGCAGCCCGCACCTCCCGAGCGCTACGCTGGCCTGGGCCACCACCCCAGGACCAGCGGCTTCCACGCAGGCTCATGCAAAGACACGCTTCTGCTCACATCCATAGGGTGGGGGCGGGGGTGGGAAATGGAGGAAGAATCTTTTGGGAATGGTTGGCCAGTCTTTGAAGACGGCTCCTGGACTCACAAGTCTCCCGCTTGAGGCAGCTCATCGCGCGGCCACCTGTTCATACACCAACCCTCTCCCCACCCCTGTTTTCAGCTCCATCGAAGACCCAGATGTTCTATGGTCCCGTAGAAATGGTGGAAGGCCACAGACCTTGTAAGTCGGTTTGGCCTGCAGGTGCCTGTCCGCCCTCCCCACTGGGACCCCACTTTGCCCGTTGGCTGGTGCTGTTTGGCCTTTCTCCTTCTCTTCCTCTTCCTCCACCCCCTTCTTTTCTTCTACTCTTCCTCCCCCTCTCTCTTCCTCCTTCCCCCTCCTCCTCCTCTCCTTTTCTTTCTCCTCCTCTTCCTCCTTCTCTTCTTGCCCCCTCCTCCTCCTCCCTTTTTCTTCCTCTTCCTCCTCTTCCTCTCCCTTCCCCTCCCTCCTCCTTTCTCCACCTCCTCCTCTTCCTCTACCTCTCTCCTTCTCTTCTTTCCTCCTCCTCCTCTCCTTTTCTCTTCCCCTTCCCCCCTTCCCTCTTCTCCACCTCTTCCTCCACATCTCTCCTCTTCTTTCCTCTTCCTCCTCTCCTTTTCTTCCTCCTCTTCCTCCCTCCCCTCCTTTCGCTGCCTTCTCTTCCTCCACCTCGCTCCTCTTCTCTCATTCCTTCCTCCTCCTCCCTCTTCCTCCTCCCCTCCTTTTTCTTTCTTCCCCTCTCCCCTCCTCTTCTTCTTTTCTTCTTCCTCTTCCTTTTGCTCTTCTTTTTTCTCTTCTTGCTTCCTCCTCCTCCTCTCCTTTTCTTCTTCCTCCTCCTCCTCCTCTCCCTTCCACGCCCTCCTCCTTTCTCCATCTCCTCTTCCCCCACCTCTCTCCTTCTCTTCTTTTCTCTTCCTCCTCTTCCTCCTTTCTCTACCTCCTCCTCTTCCTACACCTCCCTCCTATTCTCTCCTTTCTCCCTCCTCCTCCCCCTCCCCTCCTTTTCCTCTTTCTACTCCTCTTCCCTCCTCCTCATCTCCTTATCTTCCTCCTCCTCTTCCTCCCTCCCCCTCCCTCCTCCTTTCTCTACCTCCTCCTCTCCCCCCACCTTCTTTCTCCTTCTCTTCTTCCCTCCTCCTCGTCCTCCTTTCTCTGGGATGCTGAATGGCCCTACTTACTCACAGGCCAACAAGGCGGGGGTAGGCAGACTCTCCCACCTGCCTCCATTCCCCCCTCCGCCCCCCGCCTCCCTTTCCAGGCCTTGTTCTTCTGGTCATGTTTCTGTCCATGCATGCCTCGCATTCTCTTGCCTGCATGCGCTCAGTGTGCTCAGCCACATCCTCCAGCAGGGATCTTGAGCCTTGCCAAGGATTTCAGGCTGGCTCTGGAATCCTTGCGGCCGCCTTCTCCCCCAACCCTTCCCAACACTGACCAAGCTGAACTTGCTTCCTCCTGCAGCTACCGCCGCCGTCCAGCCCACCGCCACCATTGAACCCTCCCAGCTGAGCATCCAGCCAGGCCAAGCAGCTGAGTTTCGCTGCGTCGTGACCGGAAGCCCAGAGCCCACTGTGGAGTGGATAGGTAAGCCCCGAATCGCTCCGAAAAGACCCCCTGGCTGACCTCGGCTTGGCAACCAGGAAGGCTCAGACCAGCTGGGCAACCTTAAAAAGGTAAAGGTTTCCCCCTCACACATATGTGCCAGTCGTTCCCCGACTCTAGGGGGCGGTGCTCATCCCCGTTTCAAAGCCGAAGAGTCCGAAGACGTCTCCGTGGTCATGTGGCCGGCATGACTCAACGCCCGAAGGCGCACGGAACGCTGTTCCCTTCCCACCAAAGGGGGTCCCTATTTTTTCTACTTGCATTTTTTTAACGTGCTTTCGAACTGCTTGGTTGGCAGAAGCTGGGACTGGAGTCACGGGAGCTCACTCCGTCACGCAGCGCTAGGGATTCAAACCGACTTTTTTGATTGACATTCTTAGCCATTGATAATTTTGGGGGGGGGTACTCCTCCAAAAAAAGTGCTGTGAAACCTCAAAAATGCTCTACACTTTTCCTGAAAGGTTTCCACAATTTTGGCTGCTACTGTATCTATAAATACCTTTATACCCATCTTCCCTAAAATCCCGTGGTTGTGGCAGCATCAATATATTTTCTCCCCTTGGGATTCCACAGAGGGCAAAACTGTGCAGGAGGATCAGGGAGTGGCACATTGGGGGGGGTCTTTCCCCACTCCCCTCTGCCCCCCAGGAACGAGGCCAAGGTGTGGAAAAGCACTGGCTCTATTTGACTTCTCTGTTTCTCTTTCCTGCTATTTGTTCAATACAATACAATAGTAGAGTTGGAAGGGACCTTGGAGGCCTTCTAGTCCAACCCCCTGCCTAGGCAGGAAACCCTATACCATTTCAGGCAAATGGCTATCCAGCATCTTCTTTCCTGCCTGATCATGTTCCTTCTTTCCTGCCTGATCTTCTTGCCAGGGGGAGACCTATTATGCCCGGATGCGTCGTACCCACAAGGTACGCTGACCCAGGCCCACCCACGAGCCCCAGAGGCACTGGGGATTCGAACTGCTGAACTGCCGACCTTTCTGATTGACAAGCTCAGCGTCTTAGCCACTGAGCCACCGTGTCCCTCAACCTTAAGGGGCCTCGGCTGAGTTGAGCAGTTGAGAAAGTGTCCCGAAGCCGTTAAAAAACCACTTCTGGGCTGAGCCTGCACGCCAGACAAGGACAGGTCTATGTAGTCAGAGGGATCGACCTGAGTTTAACTTTTTACACACACACACACACACACACACACACACACAAACAGCAAGCGTGTCTCTGTGCGTGTGCTCCCTCTGCTGGCGGCTGATGGCTACATCGCTTGCTGTCTATGGAGATTCTCAAGTCATCGAAGTCGTTGGTTGTCCCAAAGGTGCCTTTTTTTTTCAAGAGGCCACTGAACTTCCTGGTTTTTTTCTCTCTCTCAGTTCCCCGACCTTTGGAATTGACAGGGAGTTGTTCTGACACCCCCCCCTTCCCCCGCAATCACAGACACACTCCAGGCCAAAGATATTGCACGAGATTTATTGCACAGACAGACAGATCCTTGGCAGCAATCCAACACAAACTCGACATTCAGAACCCTCCGGCACTGACACGCAATAGCAGCTATCCAGCCTGCCACGCTCACAAGACTGTACTCCCACAATAGTTCCTGCGTTGACTTCTGCAAAGAGCATGTGCACAATCAGTCCTTTTATAGTCTGGAGAGGTGTCTAATGATCAGCAGCGGAGAGCAATTACCTCCTGTAACTGCACACTTGCTCTTTACGCCTGTTAGCGCGTCGGTAACTAGTATCTAATAACTCACTGCTGATGTCTGACTCACTATTCCGTGACTCCTCCCCACTGCTCCAAGGCATGACATCAGGAGCCCCCTTCCTTTGGCTTTCACCGCTGCTCCATGCCTCAGGCGCCTCCTGGTGGCCGACCAGACTGTCCGATCCCTGCTCAGAGTCAGAACCCTGCCCAGGGTCCTCCACATCCTCCAGAGCTGACTCATAGGGACCCTCGCTGTCGGAGTCTGGTGGCCGCTCCACCGGCTCCTGCTGGGCCACAACAGGGAGTCATGGGAGGGAGGAGAGGGGTTGGCTCCGTGCGAGCGGCGGGCAAGCACACGTATACACAGCGCTGTTTATCCGAGCGGCGGGCACACACGACTGCTGCTCATGCAAATGGAACTCTCGTGCATGGGCTCGCCTGCTGCTCGCACAAGGGGGAGTGGGATGCACACATGCTCGCTCACCACTTCCACAGCCCAGTTCTAAACAGCTCAAGTCCCAGTAGTTGGGGTTGAGGGCCCCTGCTTTAGCTGTAACATAAATGCAAGTGACAAATACAAAATACCTGTACAAGTGAATATAACATTCAGAGAGTCTTGTGGTTCAAAAAAGAGCCAATTGGTTTAACGCAGGATTGTGCTGTTGATAGGGGGATCCTTCTAAAGCAGGTGTGTCAAACTCGATTTCACTGAGGGCCACATCAGGGTTGTTCTTGGCCTCGGGGAGGGAGGCAGGGGAGGCGTAGCCCGCTGGAGTCACTCGTGTCGGGGGTGCTTGTGGTGGCCCGAGCGCTCTATTCGCAAAAATGGGTTCCCGAGCTCCGTTTTCGGCTGTGTCATCCTCCTGCAGCCTTCTGCCAGCGAAAACAGAGCTCAGGAGGGCTGTTTCCAGGTTGGTACCATTGGCCAGATCTAAGCATTTGGTGGGCCGGATGCGGCCCCCGGGCCTTGAGTTTGACACCCCTATTGTAAGAGCTAGACTCTGTGTGTAGCTTGGCCGATGCCGTTTTCAGCTTGGTGTTCCAGGACTTGGGGTGGGACAGAACATGCCCGGGTGGATCTAGCATCCTCTCCCCATAAGCAGAAATCCCCCCTCTCTTTGTATAACTGGGAAGCTTTCGTCTTTGCTCCAGGAGGACCCGGGGGCGTGATCTCCCACAAGGCCGTTATCCAGGGCGGGATCCTGCGCTTCCCTGCAGTTGAGCCCACCGACGAGTCCCAGTACCTGTGCCGAGTGCGAAACAGCGTTGGGCAGCACATGGCCCGAGCTTTCCTGCAAGTGCAAAGTAAGTTGAGGCGGCATCGCTCCGGCCACAAGGACAAACCATGCCACAAGGTGGATGCCCAATACCCACATCCCAGTGGTGGGATTCAAATATTTTTAGTGCTGGTTCTGTGGCTATGGCCTGGTGGTCATTTGACTGGGTGGGTGTGGCTTGGTGGTCATGTGACTGGGGGCATGGCTTGGTGGTCATGTGATGGAGGGTGTGGCCTGGTGGTCATGTGACTGGGTGGGCGCAGCTTAGTGGTCATGTGACTGTGTTGACTTGGTGGTCATGTGACTGAGTGGGCGTTGCTTGGTGGTCATGTGACTGAGTGGTGCAGCTTGGTAGCCATGTCACTTGGTGGGCAAGGCTTGGTGGTCATGTGACTGAGTGGGCGTGGCTTAGTGGTCATGTGACTGAGTGGTGCAGCTTGGTAGCCATGTGATTGGGTGGGCATGGCTTAGTGGTCATGTGACTGGGAAGGTGTGGCTTAGTGGTCATGTGACTGAGTGGTGCAGCTTGGTAGTAATGTCACTGGGTGGGCATGGCTTAGTGGTCGTGTGACTGGGCAGGTGCGGCTTGGTGGCCATGTGACTGGGTGGGCATGGCTTGGTGGTCATGTGACTGAGTGGTGCAGCTTGGTAGTCATGTGACTGGGTGGGTGTGGCTTGGTGGTCATGTGACTGAGTGGTGCAGCTTGGTAGTCATGTGACTGGGTGGGTGTGGCTTGGTGGTCATGTGACTGAGTGGTGCAGCTTGGTAGCCATGTGACTGGGTGGGCAAGGCTTGGTGGTCATGTGACTGGGTGGTGCAGCTTGGTAGTCATGTGACTGGGTGGGCAAGGCTTGGTGGTCATGTGACTGAGTGGTGCAGCTTGGTAGTCATGTGACTGGGTGGGCAAGGCTTAGTGGTCATGTGACTGGGGTGGGCATGGCTTAGTGGTCATGTGACTGGGTGGGTGTGGCTTGCTGGTCATGTGACTGGGTGAGCATGGCCAAGTCAATATCCCTTCTTTGCCCTAATGACCTACAAAAAGAAGATATACAAAAAGGTAGTATATTATTTCGTGCATTTAATAGTTAAATAAGAATAAAAGAGGTGCACAAATACTTACATAAGATGGCCTCCAGCAACCCTTCTGATCCCCCTTCCTCAGTGAGAGATTGAGGATGATGGGGCTCTTCCAAGGGCCTCCCCGGACCTCAGAGTCCATCTTCCCAGGATGCATCCAGCAGGATTTATTCTTCTTCAGGCAGAAAGAACAGAAACTTAGCTTTGATCGTCTTTTAACGGCCCCATAATCCTTTGCGGGGTGGAGTCTGGGCAACTGAATAGAGCTAGCAGAGCGTTTACTGGCCGGACGACCTTCCCGTTGCCAGTGTGGATTTTTGTTCGGCAGATACAGTACATTTTCATTGCTCCCAAAGAGAGGAATATCTGCCTCTACTTAGGATCGAACTCACAGTCTCCTGATTGTAAGACGAGAGCTCCACCTCTAGGCCACCGGGCCACTCGGAGAGTTAGCTGATACCTAATCAAATTTGCCAAAGGCAAGAAATCGCCACAGAGAAATTTAAGTGGGGCGACCAGAGAATCGGGCCATAAATGGCATGACGGTCTGAGAGAAGAGAGAGAGGGACTGACTTCCCCTTTGCTCCTGGGCAGGTACCAGCGTCCCCCAAGTGCAGGTGAGCCCCGAACGGACAGAGGTACAGGAGGGCAGCACCGTCAGACTGTACTGCCGGGCTGCGGGCTCCCCAGCGGCCACCATCACCTGGGAGAAAGAGGGCGGCAGCTTGCCTCCACAGGTAAGGCCTGGTCTCCCAGGGAGGACGGCCCCTCCCAGACCTTTGGGTCCAGGTGAGGTTGCCCGAGGGAAGAAGTGGGCCAGGAGCAAACCCAGCCTGTGGTACCTTCTTTGGTGCTTCTCATCTTCCTGGCGGCCTCTGTCACCCGCCCCCTCTCTCTCTTTCCGCCGCTTCCCTCCTGGGCCAGGCGCTTCCTGTCTTTGGGTTCTTCCACTTTCAAAGTGGCAGCTGGGAGGCCGTCCGGCAGCGAATACAGGCTCTCCAGCAGGTATCCCTCTGCATGAGCCCCTCGTGTTGCTCTGCTGGTCGGCTACGTCTTTCTTCTCTGGCTTTCGGTTCTCCAGCGGAGAGAAGCAAGGTCTCCCCCAAACGGCTTCGTTTTTCCCCACCCTCCCAGATTGTGCTGGCTGCACTCCGATCCTGCCTCCCCCTCGCCTGCTGCTTCTGGTTCTTGCTTATGCCTGGGATTCGCGGATGCTGAGGGTGCTTCACCCCAGCTCTGGGCCCTCCTTGGCATCTCCTTCCCCATGTGGCCCAGGAGGGTGGGAAGCCAGACCCGCGCTTGAGGGTCTCTAACGTTTTTCCCTTTGTGTGTGCAGTCCCACTCTGAGAGAACCGACATCTCCACCCTGGTGATACCCTCCATAACGGCTGCCGACGGAGGGGTGTACCTGTGCGTGGGCAGCAGCCCGATGGGAGTCGGCAGGGCCCGCATTGAAGTGGCGGTCGTTCAGGGTAAGGCGTGACCCCTTGTTCTGACCTAGCCTTCCCTAGCAGCACTAAGCCGAGTCCTTGTCCCGATAAAGCCCTTTTATTTAATTGACAGTGAATTCCTCTCCAGCAAAGTCTTTCCTCTCCCACAATCTTTCAAGATCGTTCACATTTACCAATCTTGAGAGTGGCCAGGCCGATATCTTTCAGACGCCGCAATACTTGGCAAGAATGCAAGAATGAACTCATTGTCTCCTGCAAACTCCACTCCCCTTTCGCTCCTCTTTTATTTCCTCTGGGAGGGGCCATTCACCATCTACCTGTGGCCTTACTCCGGTCGATCCTTGTCCCTTAGCTGTTCCCTCCATCTGGCAACTCTGCGCGTGCGGAGATCGGGAACAGGCTCCAGCTCTTCTTCTGCCTCACTGATGTCTGACTCTGAAGGCAGCTGATAACTGGCATACGGCCCTGGCCCCCTCTCTGCCTCCGACACATCAGAGCCCCCATCAGAGCCTTCCCCAGACTCCAAGAATGGCTCATGTTCCTCCCCAACCTCCTCACTGTCCAAATCTGTTGCCAGATCAGCTGGCGGTCACAAAACCCCTTCATTTTTAGCTCCAGCTCCTAGTGTGTGCACCTCTCTCTGTGGGAAGCCATCCATCCACCTGAAACATCAACCAAAGAAGTGGCTGGTTTGAGCAAAACGTCAAACCGGTCATGGTCAGCCCAAGGAGAGTTTATTCCCGTGATGGCAAACTTATGGCGCGCCTGCCCAAAGTGGCACGCGAAGCCATGTCGCCCATGTCATGCGGCCTGGCCTGTTTGTCTTCCTGGTTTCTGGCACGCATGCACACGCGACGATCAGCTGTCCTTTGCGTGCGCGGCAGTGCCGACAACTGGCCAGCTGATCGTCGGGCGCACATGCGTGCCAGAACCCGAAGGTTCGGCTTTTCCGGAGCGCAACCCGGACGAGCGTGCATACTTGACGTTTCCGTGTGTCCTTTTCGGCACTTGGTGCTGAAAAAGTTCGCCATCATTGGCCCTCTTCAAACCTGGACTGGAACTCTCCCCCTCGCAGTGCAAATCATGTCCTTGCCCCTTTTTTCTTTGCCCTTTGTGTCCATTCAGAGCCCGGCATCTCACCGATGGTCAAGATTGAACCTTCATCCTCTTCGGTCACTGAAGGCCAGTCCTTGGACTTGAACTGCGTAGTGGCCGGCCACCCTACAGCATCCGTCACATGGTACCGGCGGGGAGGGGCCCTGCCAGCCAACCACCAGGTTCGGACTCTCCTGGGACCCAAGGGGAGAGGGCGGCCGCATTTCCCCCACTTCTCTTTGGGAGGGGCCTCCTAGTTTCATTCCGGGCAACGAAAGTGGGGAAGTTAGAAAAAAGACTCCCTGGCTTTCCAGAAACCATAAAGAGTTTCCTCTTGATTATGAATTTCATTCGGAACGGTTGGTCTCATCTGGCCCTAAAGATCTCTCTATCTCTTTTTTTTTTTTCCAAAGAATGTATAAGATTAAATTTTCTCAGGACGGTTTTCAGAAAAGAGGGCTGTAATTGTAACAAGACTAAGAATCCCGCTCAATTATAAGCCAGGATAACAGCCCTTAGACTTATATACCGCTTCTCGGTGCTTCACAGCCCTCTCTAAGCGGCTTACAGAGTCAGCCTCTTGCCCCCCCCCCAAACAACGTGGGTCCTCATTTCACCGAACTAGGAAGGATGGAAGGCTGAGTCAACCTTGAGCCTGTCAGGATTGAACTGCTGGCAGTTGGCAGAATTAGCCTGCAATACTACATTCTAACCACTGGGAAGGAAGGAAGGAAGGAAGGAAGGAAGGAAGGAAGGAAGGAAGGAAGAAGGAAGGAAGGAAGGAAGGACTAACCCATAGAGTTATATACTGCTTCTTAGTGCTTTTACAGCCCTCTCTAAGCAGTTTACAGAGTCAGCCTCTTGCCCCCAACTATCTGGGTCCTCATTTTACCCACATTGTAAGGACGGAAGGCTGAGTCAACCTGCAGCCAGTCAGAATCGAAGGAAGGAAGGAAGGAAGGAAGGAAGGAAGGAAGGAAGGAAGGAAGGAAGGAAGGAAGATAGCGGTAGCCCATAGACTTATATACCGCTTCACAGTGCTTTTACAGCCCTCTCTAAGCGGTTTACAGAGTCAGCCTCTTGCCCCCAACAATCTGGGTCCTCATTTTACCCACCTCGGAAGGATGGAAGGCTGAGTCAACCTGCAGCCAGTCAGAATCGAAGGAAGGAAGGAAGGAAGGAAGGAAGGAAGGAAGGAAGGAAGGAAGGCAGGCAGGCAGGCAGGCAGGCAGGAAGGAAGGAAGGAAGGAAGGAAGGCAGGCAGGCAGGAAGGAAGATAGCGGTAGCCCATAGACTTATATACCGCTTCACATTGCTTTTACAGCCCTCTCTAAGCAGTTTACAGAGTCAGCCTCTTGCCCCCAACTATCTGGGTCCTCATTTTACCCACCTCGGAAGGATGGAAGGCTGAATCAACCTGCAGCCAGTCAGAATCGAAGGAAGGAAGGAAGGAAGGAAGGAAGGCAGGAAGGAAGATAGCGGTAGCCCATAGACTTATATACCGCTTCACAGTGCTTTTACAGCCCTCTCTAAGCGGTTTACAGAGTCAGCCTCTTGCCCCCAACAATCTGGGTCCTCATTTTACCCACCTCGGAAGGATGGAAGGCTGAGTCAACCTGCAGCCAGTCAGGATCAAACTGTTGACAGTGGGCAGAATTAGCCTGCAATATCGCATTCTAACATTGGGAAGGAAGGAAGGAAGGAAGGAAGGAAGGAAGGAAGGAAGGAAGGAAGGAAGGAAGATAGCACTAGCCTGTAGACTTATACACCGCTTCACAGTGCTTTTACAGCCCTCTCTAAGCGGTTTACAGAGTCAGCCTCTTGCCCCCAACAGTCTGGGTCCTCATTTGACCCACCTTGGAAGGACGGAAGGCTGAGTCGACCGTGAGCCAGTCAGGATCGAACTGTTGGTATTGGTCAGAGTTCGCCTGCAATAGCACTTTTGGACCGCTTCACAGTTCCTTTTACAGCTCTCCCCAAGCGGTTTCCGGAGTCAGCCTCTTGCCCACCCCAACAATCTGGGTCCTCATTTGACCGACCTCGGAAGGACAGAAGGTTGAGTCAACCTTGAGCCTGGTGAGATGCGAACGGCCAAATTGCAGGCAGCCGGCAGTCCGCAGACGTAGCCTGCGTTACTGTACTCTAACCACTGCGCCACCACGGCTCATAGGATCCCAGTAAAGAAATAAAACTGACCGGTGGGGCACAGATACAGATAGTCCTCGACTTACAACTGTTCATTTAGTTCAACGGCACTGAAACAAGTGACTTAAGACTATTCTTTACACCTATGACCGTAACTCCATAGCCCCGTGATTTACATTCGGATGTTGGACAACTGGTTTATATTTATAATAGCTACAATGTCCCGGTCACATTGACCCCCTTTTGCGACCTTCTGGCAAGCGAGGTCAACAGGGACGCCAGATCCACTTAACAAGCGGGCGACTGACTTCACAAGCAGCGACTCCCTTGAGAACGGGGTGGCAAGGAAAGTCGTAAAATGGGGCCAAAACTCACTTAGGCAACGTTTCGCTTAGCAACAGAAATTGGGGGCCCTGCTGTGGTCATAAGCTGAGGACTACCTGAACTTAAAGAAAATTGGGGGGGGGACTTCCACGGTGTACGGGCGTCGTTGCAGACAGCAATGCTGCTTCCTTCCTAGATCTATGGGTCCCTCCTGCGAATCTTGGAGGTCTCGGCCGCGGACTCCGGGGAATACGTCTGCCGAGTCAGCAACGTAGCCGGCCCGAAGGAAGCCTCTATCAAGGTGACCATCCGGGAGAGCCACACCCCTTCTCAAGGTAAGGCTAAAGATGGAAAAAAATGATACAAAAACACATAGACTTTAAACCAGAGATCTTTTTATTGGGAATTATACCGGAAACATGCAACAGAGAATTGAAATATTTGATTGTAAAGGTGTTAACGGCGGCTAGAATTGTATTTGCTAAAAATTGGAAAAATGAGAACAGTTATTCCCAAAATAATGGAATGTGCTGAAATGAGTAAATTGACATTTGAAGTTAAAGAACAAGAAGATAAACAATTTTATAAGGCATGGGATTTATTTTATCAGTGGTTAGATTTAAAAAAAAAACATGGAAATGAAAGACACTAGAGAATGTTATCAATACAAGAATAATAGAATGATACGGAATATAACATAAAGAGATATTATTATTGGGTAGATTTAAGATGATGTAATGAATTGTTACAATGTAAATGAACCCAATATCTAGTATATCTCGTTTAAAATGAAGGAATAATAGTGATAGTCAAAGAAAGGAGGTATAATGATAATGATGTATACAAACATATTCGGTTTGATAATATGTGATTTCATATAAATTGTAAGTGATGACTATGGAGAGGATGCACAAAAACACACTGTATGTAGTGGAAGATGGTTTTATGATTTATGTCTTGTTTGTCTATGTCTGTCTAAAAATAAAAACTTTTTATTAAAAAAAAAAAAAAAGCTAAGGCTAAAGACCATACCTGCGTGAGGGAAGGAGAGCTAGGAGTCACTCACTGGGGGGCACAAAAGGCAATGTTCTTGGCATCTTTTTTGTCTCTCTTCCCGGCCATCTTGGCTTGGGAATGGAGCCCTGGAATTGGTGGGCGAGAGAAACTGACCCGTCTTCTGACGTCCTCAGGGCCGTCGCCAGTCCGGATCGACTCTGCTTCTTCTTCCATCACCGAGGGTCAGTCCTTGGACCTCAACTGTCAGGTCACTGGCCTCTCGCAGCCCAGAGTCACTTGGTACAAGCGGGAAGGGTCCCTCCCGGCGAATCGCAAGGTATGGCCATGGCGGGAGACGCTCTGACCGAGGCTCACCCAATAGCACGAAGCCGACTCCTCGTCCCGATAAAACCCCTTTTATTTAGGTTAAAAGGAATCCCTCTCCAGCGAAGTCCCAGCCAACCGCCTTTCATGAGATTTCACAACTACAGACCTTGATCAGGCTGGGAGATCTGGCAGGCTAATATCTTCTAAACGCCATGCTGTAGCAGCAATTACTTGGCAAGAAGTCAGGAACAGATCTTCCCCCGAATGAATTGAACTCATTGTCTCCTGCAAACTCCACTCCCCTTTCGCTCCTCTTTATTCCCTACATGAGGGGCAATTCACCGTCCACCTGTGGCTTTACTCCCGAGTCGGCCCTTGTTCCTTAGGTGTTCCCTTCTCCTGGCAGCTCTGCACATGCGCACACTAGGAACAGGCTCCAACTGTTCTTCTGCCCCACTGATGTCTGACTCTGAAGGCAGCTGATAACTGGCATACGGCCCTGGCCCCCTCTCTGCCTCCGACACAGAGCCCTCATCAGAGCCTTCCCCAGACTCCAGGACTGGTCCATCTTCCTCCCCAACCTCCTCACTGCCTGAGTCTGCCGCCAGCTCCACAACAGGAGACTCTTGGCTAGACCGCCCGCCTCTTCCTCGCTTTGGGGTTCCTCACCACATCCCTTGACCACCTTTTCCCTTCAGATTTCCGGCCTCCATTTAAGGATTCTTAAAGCCACAGTAGCAGACTCGGGTGAATATGTGTGTCGGGTGACCGACGGCGACAATGGCATCGTTCAAGAGGCCTCCAAAGTGATCCTTGTGCATAGCAGCTCCGAAAGTGAGTCAGAAGCTCAGGTCCTAGCTTAGGATCCAGAACGTGCATTTCATTGGTGCAGCTCTTGGGGGGTGGAAAGGCCAAAGAAGGCAGGCCACGCCCAAGAGGAGCCCAGGGCATTTCCAGGGGGAGTTCAGGTCTCCCCTTCGAGCTAGGCCCTTGGGAGCCTGTAGGAGAGGACTGGCTGGAGGGGAGAGGTCTGTTAACTGATTGTCAGCCCCTTCCTCCTGTCCTTACAGCCTCGGGAATTACGCCTCCGCTCTGGATCGAGCCTTCGTCGCCCTCCCTCGTCCCAGGTCAAGCCTTGGACTTGAACTGTGTCATGGCCGGCCAAACCAGCGCCACCATCACGTGGTACAAACGAGGCGGATCCTTGCCAGCCGGCCACCAGGTATGGGAGCCCCTTGAGGCTGGAGAGGAGGGGCAGATTTATCCAGAGACCTCTCCTCCCTGGGTGGGGGTTTACAGCAGCTGCCCCCAAACTTTTGGGGAGCAGGGACCTGTTACGCAGATTGGACCGGGGGGGGGGGGGACACGGCTTCATGTGCTGCCTGTATCCTGCGGATGGGGCTTCGCTTGTTTGCGCAGCCCGCTTTCTGGCATGCTGCAGCCTGGTAGCTGGTCCACGGATTGGGGGTTGGTGACCTCTGACTTAGGGCATCCCTTTCATTTCTGTGCCGGCTGCCTCTTCTTCCCACCCCGCAGGTCTCCGGTTCCCGCCTGCGCATCCCCCGGATCTCCCCGGCTGACCTGGGGGAATACGTCTGCCGCGTCAGCCTGGATTCCCTCACCCGAGAAGCTTCCATCCTCGTCTCCCTCACCCGCTCCTCCTCCTCCAGTAGGTGTGGGCCTCCCTGCAGGAGGGATGGGTTTGCTGAGGGTGGGGGTGGGGGGTTGGCAGGATCCTCACCCGCCCTTCTACTCTCCCCAGCCTTTGGCGTGGCTCCCCCGGTGAGGATCGAGGCCTCCTCCTCCATCATAGCGGAAGGGCAAACACTGGAGCTGGACTGTGTGGTTTCCCGCCCGGAGCAAGCCATGGTTACCTGGTACAGACGGGGTGAAGCCCTGCCAGCCCATCACCAGGTACAGGCATGACATAGCCTTAACACGTGCAACTGCATAACAGCTTTGGGGCCATTTTGGCACTTTGAGGGCTAAAAGCTACAGTCTCGAAGGCACCTCCTTGCCCGCAGAGTGCCCCAAATTGGCTCTTGGGCACAATGCCAGTTTCAAAGCACTTTGATTAGCTGGAAAACGCTCTTCGGACTTTGGAGCCCAAAGCTGCTGTTGGGGAAGTAGTGTGATGATCCGTGGGGGTGGCATGAAAGCAACACAGCCAGAATACAGGTCTAAGTCATCTTTTGTACTCTAACTTTGCCCCCAAATGTCACTTGTTTACTACAAGTCCTGGAGCAAAGCTCTCACATGCACCTTCAGCAGCCTTTGGCTGCGACATTAAGCCAGGATAAGCCAAACAGTAACCAGGACCAGCAGTCCAGTAAGCCAGATTTAACCAAACAGTAACCAGGACCAGCAGTCCAATAAGCCAGGTTAGCCAAACAGTAACCAGGGTTAGCAATCCAGTAAGACAGGTTTAGCCAAACAGTAACCAGAGCAAGAAGTGCAGGCAAACTGGGCAAGCCCCACAAGACAGAGCACGGTAATCTCCAGGCGTCGGCAAGTGCACACGAGGCTCCACAGATTCAAGGCTTGTTCCCGACAAATGCCCCTCCCACCGGCACCTCCTTACATCTCAGTCCCCAGGTGTGCCTTGTGAAGCGGGAGCAGGGCAATCTCCTCCTTCATAGCCGGCTTGGTCCGCGTTGTTCTCGCCTTCTCTCTTCTCTCCATGCTCTAGGATCAGGAGCAGGTGGTCCTTGCTCTTTGCCTGATCTCTGCCTGTCCTCCTCCTCCTTGTCTGCAAGCCTTTCTAATCCTGAAAAGCCCTTCCCGGACTGACTCTGCCCTTCCCCAGTTTCCTCCAAGGCCAACGGAGCCACCCTCTAGATCTCTGTCAGCTTTTGTTCCAGCTCATCACCCCCCGTAGATTCACATCTGGGGCATAACAAACAGAATCAGGTGGCTCCAAAGTGTGGCTCACCAGGTCTGGCTTAGTCTGTGTACGAACTGAGTTCTATTTGGAGCTCAGAAGTTGGTGAGGGCAGGGCGGATATGGGGGGCAATTCTGCAAAAGTTGCTGTTTAAATAATCATTATTTTCAACCCGACGATTGGGAAACCTCCCCTCACTGCAAATAGAAAAGAAGGGCCTTATTTTCATTATTATTTTTTAAAGGGTTTTAGAATCATCGTTTTTGTGTAAAATCTATAAATCCATACGTCATAGTGTTAGGTAAACTCCCCGTTGGAAGAGCGAGTGCGCAGAGAAGCGTAATGAGAGTGGTGTGGAAGAACATACAAACCAGCATACAGAGACACTGCAGTTTAAATAGGTTTTTACTTTCGTGGAAATAGATGTATTCAGAGTTCAATTTACACACGGTTCAGTCAGTCAGTTATCCATCGAACACAGTCCAGTATCATATAATCAGTTCAGCACACAAAGTCACTAACAGTAGCAAAACTCACAGTAACTCACGATACATCTATCCACCGATCAGCATCTAACAAAACAGAGAGCTAACAGTCATTCTGGCTCCCTCTTACGGCTGCTTGAGGTAACAGCAACCAATCACATTGTACAGCAGTACTTAAAGCTACAGTATTACCATCATGGTTTATATATTGCTGACCCAACTGTTAGCTTACATTCCTAACAGTAGTCAGCAGACCAAGATTGTTTTAAGGGCGCGCTGATAAGGGTGCCACCAGTGGTGGGATTCAACCAGTATAGCAACCGGTTCGCTGAGCGCCTGCGCAGTTCATTTCAAAACAGCTCTAAAACTTAACCTCCTACTGCTGAGGCGTGGAAATCCGCTCTGCCGCATCTATCAGCTGGGGTTCAAACAAAGGAAATACAGGACAGACTAGTGCAGGAGCAGGTGGATGGATGTACCAGTTCGTGCGAACCGATACAAACCGGCTGATCTTACCCCTGGGTGCCATCCTCTTTCAGGCCTTGGGAACTCGCCTGCGCCTGGTCAAGATCTCTCCGGCTGACTCTGGAGAGTACGTTTGCCGGGTCAGCTCCGATGCCGCCAGCCAGGAAACCTCTGTCTTGGTCACTGTCCAGCAGCAGGAGGGCAGCCCCACTTTCCGTAAGGACTCCCTTCCCTCGAAGCAGCGCATAAGGGAGGGAATGAGGGAGGATGAACCAGGAGGGCTGGCGCGAAGGTTGGCAGCGTGAAAAAGCAAAGGGAGGGAATACAGGCAGTCCTCGGCTTACAACAGTTCGCTTAGTGACCGTTCAACGTTAAAAAGGGACTTTATGACCGTATTTCACACTTACGACCGTTGCAGTATCCCTGGGATTTACATACGGATGCTTGGCAACTATTTATATTTATGACGGCTGCAGTGTCCCAGGGGACACGTGAGCCTCTTTTTGTGACCTTCTGACAAGCAAAACCAACAGGGAAGCCGGATTCACCTAACAACGGCATTACTAATTCAACAGCCACCGTGATTCACTTAACAAACATGGCGAGAAAAGTGGTAAAAGGGGGCAAAGCTCACTCAGCAGTCTCACTTAGCCACATAAATTCTGGGATCAATTGTGGTCGTAAGTCGAGGACTAGATGTATAGGGCCCTGAAAGGAATCCTAAGCCCTGGAATGTTTAAAGGATCTGCTTCTCTGCCTCCCAAGGATTACGTAGGTCAGGTGGGAGGAGAGAAGGCAGCAACTGTGCGGCTTCTCTAACACTTGGCTTCTCCCTGGCAGGGTGGGGGGAATTTGGCGACAGCCCTGAGCTTTCTTCTCTTATGACCGTTGCAGCTGCTGGGGTGATCCCACCTGTACAGATCGAGTCTTCTTCTACCTCGCTCTCCGAGGGCCACACCTTAGACCTGAAATGCATCGTGGCCGCCTCTGTGCCACAGGCAAGAGTCACCTGGTATAAGCGAGGAGGGGCTCTTCCTGCCAGCCACCAGGTATGGCACTGCCCATGTGGGGCTCGCCAAGAGGGCCTTTTCTTCTGGAAACATCTCCAGAAGCTGCGAGGAAGAGGCTGGCGCCTCGACCATGCTAGCCATCTCTGTTCACCCTCGGCTCACCTCTCCCCAGGTCTCCGGTTTCCTCCTGCGCATCCCACAGGCTTCACCAGCTGACTCTGGGGAATACGTCTGCCGCGTGAGCCATGGCTCGGCCATTCACGAAGCCTCGCTGGTGGTGACGATCAAAGGCAAAGGGGGCTCCTACTGTAAGTCCCCTTCCCCACGGGCGCTGGGCTGCGGCGTGTGATTGATTGCCTGCTCTATGGGGGGGGGGGTCTCATTGATATGGATCTGTCAAGGTTCCGACTGACGAACCCAACCCAGCAAGCACCATCGGGACGATCCAATCGCTTCATGCAGAACTTTATTGTGCACATCATTTCGGCACAGAATGGAAGCAAAACCAGCTCTGGCTAATTCCCGCGTAATTCAATATAATTAAAGTATAGATTCCTCTCTCCCTCCAATTAGCGCAGGTCACATTGTCCAATTTAAGTGTCACACTATTGTTATGAGACGATGTCTGGAAGGTCTGGCAAACACCTGCTGAAGTGACCTTGGTTCTCACAGGCTGCATGCTTGATGGTTACAACCCACATTTCAATTCCCCCTTCCCTCCCCCCCATGGTTTGTTGGCAAGCTGAGAAGAAGTAAAAGTGAAAGCAGCATGAGTATGCTTCGAATCTTGACAGGATCCCTGTTTTCCTCTTCCAGCTATGGGCGTCACTCCCCCGATCAGGATTGAAATGTCCTCCACAGTCATCTCCGAGGGGCAGACCTTGGACCTGAACTGCCTGGTGGCTGGCCAGTCCCAAGCCAAAGTGATGTGGTACAAGCGCGAGGGCGCCCTGCCTATCCACAGTCAGGTAAGGGGACGTAGCAGAGATTCCCGCAGCGTTTGAGCAATGGTGGGCTTTGGGAGACCCAGAGGCTACAGAGGGCAGCCGATGGAAAGGAAGCGGGTTTGTGATTGTGGGAAAACTGGATTAGCCAGACATTATTTTTCAGAATGTGTGTTATGCATTTTCGGTCATGTAATGAGGGATCTCCTGAAACACCTGGGCGTAATATTTGGGGGCTTAAGAAATGGAAACCGAGTGTCAAGGATGAAACTCTTCGTTTCAACTTAGAGTGGGAAGGGAGGGGTTGCTTTAGAATGGGTTAGATGGAGAAACGAAACCTTTACGATTCCACCGAAGACCGTGAGAGCCTGAAACCTTCTCAAGGACATCATAATGGGTGTGGAGTTGAAGCAGACAGTTCCCATAACTAAGTGAGGACAATGGGGTTTGGCTGGGGAAATTATTATTTTTTTAAAAACAACAACAAAATTTTATTAGTTTTACAAAAAATAATCAGGAAAAGGGACGGTGGATGAAGTTACAAATTTTGACAGCTACATTATGCAGGAAATGGCCCTCCCCCCCATTCTCATAACTTTCATTTATTATTACATTAACTTGTTACTACTTAATAATATTTTGTCAGCATATAACCTTTTATCTGCAAATAATTTCAATCATTTTATATCAAACAGATTTTCAGTTCATTTTTGTGATCTGAGTTTTCTCGATGTTGCCTCTTCTCCCCCCTCCAGCAGAACTCCGGCACCTCCCGTGTCCTGTGTGTCCCGTGTAGTGTCATCAGTTTTATCTAGGAGGACTTTGTTTTTTTCCATGAAGGCCTCAGCCTCCATAGTTGTGTTGATTCTAACTCTCGTGTCCTCCCAGAATATTAACATACCTTCTGGCATAAGCCATCTGAACCACACCCCTTTCTGGTATAATTTATTCGCTAGAAGCGAATAGTTTTTTCTTCTATCTCTAACTTTCTTTGGGATTTGTTTCAGAATGGCTATTTCTCTATCCTTGTATTTTAATACTTGCCTCCTTTGTGCACTCAGAATCTCATCTCTTGTAGTCTTTCTGAGAAATTTAATGTGAACCTCCCTTGGAACGTTATGTGTTCTGGCATATGCAGAGTTTACTCTATAGACCAGGTCAATATCCCACCCCAACTGTTGTCTGTCTTTTTGGATATATTCAGCCAGTAGATTTGTCATAATATCCCTCAGGTCTTCATCATCAGCCTCAATTACATTTGGGCTGTACAGTGGGCTGGGAAAATTATTGTTTAATTCTAGCAACCAATGTTTGGGAACCTCAGAATTAGTTTTACTTCGACTTTACCATGCGGTGTATTCAATAAACAGTAAAACTTTTGGAAATAGAATGAACCTGAGGTTTTATTTGGATTCTCGCATTGGATCTTGACATTGAGGCTTTGGGGAATCCAAGGCGGATGGAGGTGGAAAATGGCTTCAGTTGGTAAAAGAAATCAGCTCTTGGTTGTCTGCTTTTCTTTTCCCGGCAACAGATTTTCGGAACCCGCCTCCGGATCTCACAAGTTTCGGCAGCCGATTCGGGCGAGTATGTCTGTTATGTGAACGAGGGCACCAGCCGACTGGAGACATCCATCATTGTGTCCATTCCCAGCAGCTCAGGTGGCCCATCCAGTAGGTGCCCAGGAAGCTTGCGGCATGTGGAGGGGAAAGGGGAGGAAGGGAAATTGGGGAGCCATGCAGTGGGGTTGCAGTCCAACCCTTCCTCATCCTCTGCAGCTTCTGGGGTAATACCACCGGTGTGGATTGAATCCTCCTCGTCTTCCCTCGCCGAGGGACAGACCTTGGAGCTGAACTGCCTAGTGACTGGCCAGACACACCCCAAAGTCAGCTGGTCCAAGAGAGGAGGACCCCTCCCACCCAACCACCAGGTAAAAGGGAAAAGGCATGTCTGCTTCGCCTGACTCGGGTGAGGGTGGTGATCCTCGCTCCTTTCACCCTTCCCAGCTCCTTTCTGGGGAAAGAGGGCCAGCGGAAGAGCCAAATACCGCCATTGTGGTGAGTGGGTAACTTACCTCTACTTGGCAGGTCTCGGGCACTCGCCTTCGCATCCCACAGGTCTCCTCCGCCCACTCCGGCGAGTACATCTGCCGTGTCAGCAGCCCCAATGCTGTCCAGGAGGCGGTGTTGGTTGTCACCATCCAGGACAGTGAGGGACCCTCCCACCGTAAGACTCCTCTGCTCTCCTCTCCACCACTTGGCAACCCAGACCTGCTGCAGGACAGGCCCGGCTCATTTGAGATGTTGTCTTCTCCTTTCGTGCAGCTACAGGGGGTGCCTCAGCTCTGAGGATCGAGGCGTCCTCCTCCTCCGCCATTGAAGGAGAGACCCTGGATCTGTCGTGCGTTGCTCCAGGCCAGCCTCAGGCCACGTTCACCTGGTATCGGCGAGAGGGTCAGCTGCCTGCAGGTCACCAGGTAGGGGCAAGCTTGTCCACAGTGGGGCAAAGAAGGCAGCCTTGTTGACAGAAGAAGAGGCTCACGCAGGTGGGGAAATCAGAAATCTGCAATGCTTTTCCACTTCCTGCCCGGCCCCTACAGGTCTCCAACGCCCATCTGCGACTGGTCCGACTCACCCCCGCCGACTCTGGTGAATACATCTGCCGTGTGAGTGGAGGCAGCGTCCCACAAGAGGCGTCCTTCGTGGTCTCTGTCGTGGCCAACACCAGTCCTACTTCCCGTACGTCTGGCATTCCGGCAGGGGTGAGAGTGGGCGGGTGGAGGGTGTGCAGACTCCGGGGGTCACCGTCGCTCTCTCCCGCCAGGTCTGCAGAGCCCCATCATCTCCATAGAGCCCCACAGTGTGGTTGTGCGCGGAGGGGAAGAGGTCTCCTTCCGGTGCCACGTCCACAAAGGCAGCCCGCCTCTCGAGATCACCTGGAAGCTTCCCAACAACCAGCTGCTAGGTGAGGTTTGGACAGGGGTGAAATCACCTTTGGTACCAGTTAACAAATGCGAGTGCACGTGCCATCCTCTGCGCATGCGCAGAGTGTCAATAATAGGGGGTGATGATGTCCGGGTGGGCGGATGGAGCCTCCCGTTGCTGAACCAGATAGAACCAGCTGAATTTCACCACTGGTTTTGGGGGCTGCCAGGTGAGCAGCTAGGCCATGTGGTTTGAGGGGGTGCTGATTCTGGGGAGCGCCCCCCCGGTAATTCCTTCCATCCCCTCTGCAGATAATGTGAGAATCAGCCCTAATGGCTCTGCGATCACCATCTCCAACGCCCGTCCGGAAAACCACGGGGCCTACCGGTGTGTGGTCTCCAACCCGTTTGGGATTGCCAACAGCCTAGTCAATGTCCTAGTCCAAGGTAAGGGATAACAGTTGAGGGTCTCTCTAGGACAGCAAGGACAAGGCCCCCTTTTGTTCTCATCCAGCCGAGGCTAAATTTGGACTCTGAAGGAACGACAGGGCGGAGGGTCTGCCGAAGGCCCTGGGTAAACTCGGATGGCGCTCTCTCTCCTCCTAGGGCTGCCTACCGTCTCGGTGGTGCCGAAGGGGCCCCTGCAGCTCAAAGTGGGCAAATCCATCAGCGTGGACTGCCTGGCGGCCGGGGACCCTCGGGCTGTGGTGCGCTGGACCAAGCTGGGAGCTTGGAAGAAGCTGGAGAACCAGAGGATGCTACCCTTGGAGAGCCGAGCGGTGCTGCAGGTGGGTGAAGGTCTAAAGCAGGGGTGTCAAACACAAGGCCTGGGGGGCGGATCTGGCCCACGGGGCCACCCTGGAAACTGCGAAGGACTGGCCTGTGGTGCCTCTGCCAGTGAAAATGGAGCTTGAGAGCTCCGTTTTCACTGGCAGAGGGTTGCAGGAGGCCGTCATAACTGAAAACGGAGCTTGAGAGCTCCGTTTCCACTGGCAGTGGGTTGCAGGAGGCCGTCATAGCTGAAAACGGACCTCGGGAGCTTGTTTTCACTGGCAGAGGGTTGCAGGAGGCCGTCATAGCTGAAAACGGAGCTCGGGAGCCTGTTTTCGCTGGCAGAGGGTTGCAGGAGGCTGTAAGCTGAAAATGGAGCTCGGGAGCTTGTTTTTGCTGACAGAGCACTGGGGCCACCGCAGGCACCCCCGACACAAGTGACGTCGAGCTGGCCTTGCCCCCCCCCCCATGTCCCTCCAAGGTCAACACAACCCTGATGCGGCCCTCAATGAAATCAAGTTTGACACCCCAAGTCTAAAGGCAGGGAACCCAGTCCTTCCAGTGGCTGTATCTTCCCTTGCTGGCTGGGGCTGGTGGAAGTCTGTGGGTGTTGCCTGAGACACTGGACCTATATATAACTTCTGGCTGCCTGGTGGATAATACAGATAGCCCTCGACTTACAACAGTCTGTTTAGTGATCATTCAAAGTAACAACGACGCTGAAGAAAAGTGACTTGGGACCCTTTCTTCCCAGTTATAACCTTTTCATCATTCCCATGATTCATCATCATCTTTTAATGACCCCGTAATCCCTTGCGGGGTGGAGTCTGGGCAACTGAATGGAGCTAGCAGAGCGTTTAATGTCCGGATGCCTTTCCTGTCACCAATGCGGAGTTTTGTTCAGCAGATACTGTATTTTTCAGAGTATAAGACGCACTGGAGTATAAGACGCACCAAGATTTTGAAGAGGCAAATTTTTAAAAAAGTTTTTGCACTCTGCAGACCTCCCAAAAAACAGGCCCGTTTTTTGTCAAAAAATGGGCATGCACAGCCTTTAGGAGGCTTGTAGAGTGCTCCTGGGGCCGGGGGGGGGGGGCAAAAACGAGCAAACATTGGCATGCATAGCCTTTAGGAGTCTTATAGTGCGCCCCTGGGGGTTGGGGGTGCAAAAACGAGAAAAAAACTCATTTAACACAGGCCTCGCTTAGCAATAGAAATTTGGGGCTCAATTGTGGTTGTAAGTCAAGGACAAGCCGTATAAAGCCTCCAGCATTGGGAGCAGCATATCTTAGAGTAACAGTTACCTGGAAGGAAACTGAAGGATTGGAGGGCTGGTGCAGCTGCAGCTAATTCGCCTGTCCTGGAAAGTTCTCATTTTTTGGGATGTGATCCCTCCAGAAACCACCCACTGCTGGTTCTTATTCTATGCTCAAAGACAGAAAATGGTGGCCAGTGGCCATTCCCGACCTCCTAAACGTCAGAGTTTGTTGCAAAAATCAAATCCAGAAAGCACACACAGATAACTGATTCAGCAGGATTGATTTAAATAAGAAATGTCTTTATACCTAAGAATATATATACAATATCAACAGCAGAGAACAGTTTCATTTCAGTTCAGATTAGCAGACAAGTCCAGATTACCGTATTTTTCGGAGTATAAAACACACCTTTTTCCCTCAAAAAAGAGGCTGAAAATCTGCATGCGTCTTGTATACTGATTACAGCATTTTTTGCCGAAACCCTGCCCCCTTCACCAAAATGGCCGTGCATAGCTTTTAGGAGTCTTTCAGAGTGCTCCTGGGGGCTCAGGAGGACAGAAATGAGCAAAAAACAAACCATCTTTTGCTCAATTTGCCCCCCCCCCCCCGAGCACTCTACAAGCCTCCTAATGGCTTTTCATGCCCTTTTTAAAAAACGGGCCTGTTGTCGCAAAAAACAGACCATTTTGGGGAGGTTTGCAGAGTGCAAAAACTTTTTTTTTAATTTGCCTCTTCAAAATCTTGGATGTGTCTTATACTCCACTGCGTCTTATACTCCGAAAAGTAGTAGGTAGTTTCATTTCAGAGCTCAGCCCTTAATACAGCTAAGCCATGCCCAGACTGCTTACTTAAGTTTCTTTTTCCAAATAAGCCTCATTGGCTGACTTGTTACCATGTCTATTCATTGGCTGATCTTGTTACCATGTCTCTGCCAGTTCATGAATATTCTGACACTAAAAGATACCTTGATTCCTCCGTTTGAGTGGGAATCAGGCTGAGGGTGACGTGTGGGCTCCTCTCCCTCCACAGATCTCCTCTGCAAAGCTGGGAGATGCCGGTACCTACGTGTGCGTGGCCCAGAACTCCGTGGGCACCACAGAGGCGCAGGTGGAAGTGAGCGTGGAGGCGGTGCACGGCAGCAGAGGAGTCCCCGAAATCCATGTGACTCCAACCCAGACGGTGGAGGCGGGACAGACAGCTCGGCTCCATTGCTCTGCCACAGGTGTGTGCTGGTGTGTGTGTGTGTGTTTGTATAGGGGGGATTATTCAACCCTGACTGGTCCCCTCCCTCCAAGCTGACAAGCCCATCTTGGGGGTCCCCTGTGCCAAGGCTATCTGGATTGCTGGCTAGTTGGGCTCACCACTGCTTCCTTTGCCGGGACCGACAGGTGACCCAACTCCCACCATCCACTGGTCCAAGCTACGGGCTCCCTTGCCATGGCAGCATCAGGTGGTGAATGACACTCTCATCATCCCCCGGGCGGCCCAGCAGGACTCAGGCCAGTACATCTGCAATGCCAGTAACTCTGCGGGGTTCACGGAAGCCTTCGTGGTGCTGGATGTGGAGAGTGAGTACGCCAGGAGGAGGAGGGATGGGGCTCGTGCCGGGGTGCTGTGCTGCTCCCTGGGTGACTTTGGGTTGAGAGGGGGATGGCAAAAGAGGGAGAAATGCCAGGGACCCCTTCCCCATGGACCACTCGCATCCATGGACTGGTTCAGTGCCTTCCTCAGGAAGCTCCGGGACTGGTACCTGTGCCAAGTTCTTTCTACCCTGCCCCCTCTTCTCTGTCTGCTCAGTACCACCTTATGCTACCAGTCTTCCCAACCGAGCAGTGGTGCACGAGGGCGACGCGGTGCAGCTGCAGTGCCTGGCCCACGGCACGCCCCCACTGCGTTACCAGTGGACCAAGGTGAATGGCAGTCTCCCCGGACGGGCCACGGTGCGAGAGGGCGTCTTGCAGTTCAGCCCCGCCGGGCACCAGGATTCCGGCACCTACCGCTGTCACGTCAGCAACCGTGTGGGCTCCGCTGAGGCTTTGGCCCAGGTCTATGTGCAAGGTGAGTGGGCATCTAAGGTGGCGCAGTAGTTAGAGTGCAGTACTGCAGGGTACTTCCGCTGACTGCTAGCTGCAGTTCAGCAGTTCGAATCTCACCAGGCTCCAGGTTGACTCAGCCTTCCGTCCTTCTGAGGTGGGTAAAATGAGGCTGACTCAGTAAACCGCTTAGAGAGGGTTGTGAAGCCCTGTGAAGTGGTATTTAAGTCTAAGTGCTATTGCTATTGCATCCAAGATGGGAGGTTCAGCCAAGGGAGTGGCCAGAAGGGCGTGGGGCTCGATCCTGCCTCATAACCTTGAACCCTCTCGAATTGGGAGATTAAAAAGTAGGCTGCTGGTATAAAAGAAACCCCCAAGGACTTGTGGGTCAGTCCTAGGATTCCTGAGAGCCCTGAAAAGCTAGCTTTGGTCCCAGCCTTGGACCTGATGTACAGTATATCACAGAAGTGAGTACAGCCCCTCACATTTTGTAAATATTTAAGTATACTGATGTAGGAAGAGGGAAGGACACAGCCAAGCACTCTAGTGTAGGAAACAGTTTTATTATGCATAATAAAGGACCGAACAAAGAGAAAACAACTTGTCCGGACCCCGAAACAGTTTTATTATGCATAATAAAGGACCGAACAAAGAGAAAACAACTTGTCCGGACCCCGAATGATTATCATAAACAGGGTTTTATACCCCACATTACGTATACAGTTGCTGATTGCTACATTTGACATATATGGTCCTAAGAGGAACTGGAAAATGCTTCATACAGATATTTGGTTACAGTTAATGACAGAAAAGAGAGTTACACGCATCTCAAGAATTGTGCAAACCTTATCACATTCTAACTATTGCATTTGGGGAGGAAAGCAGAAGTGAATAACATCCGTCTGGGTCAGCTTGCCTTACTGCAGATAAAAATAAACATTAGTCATATCAGCAATTCTTACAAGAAAGGAAATAAGGCTTTGGACTTGATCAGACTTTTACAGGCCTGGGCCTGTAGCCTGATTTTTAGACCTGAACCAAGGTTTTAGCCTATCTCAATACCTTTTCATGTGACAACACTGAAGAAATGACACTTGGCTACCATGTAAAGTAGTGAGCATACAGCTTGCATAACAGTGTCAATGTGCTGTCCTCTCAAAATGACGCAACACACCCAGCCATTAATGTCTAAGCTGCTGGAAACAAAAGTGAGTACACCCCTAAGTGATCATGTCCAAAGGGGGCCCAAGGAGCCGTTTTCCCTTCCTGGTGTCATGTGACTCATTAAGTGTTACAAAGTCTCAGGTGTGAAGGAGGAGCAGCTGTGTTAAATTGGTGTTATCGCTCTCATGGCAATGAACTCTCTGAGGATCTGAAAAAACGAATTATTGCTCTACATCAGTGATGGCGAACCTTTTCGGCACCGAGTGCCCAAACCGAAACACAAATGCATGTATGTGCATGCGCTGGAGCACTGAAGACTAGATGGGCGGCGTGCGTATGCCTATTTTTGGGCCATTTTCAGGCCATTTTCAGGTTGTTTTTAGGTCATTTTCAGTACGTTTTCCGGGCCGTTTTCAGGCTGTTTTCCAGGCCATTTTCAGGCCGATTTTGGGACCATTTTCGGGCCGTATTTCATGCACACCGGAAACCAGAAGAGCAATTGGCGATGGTGCACATCACAGAGAGGGTTCTGCATGAGAGGAGGAGCCAACATCATGACGATACGGACGTGCGGTCTCGATGCTCTGAGACCGCAGCCAATACTTTTGCCACTGGGTGGTCCAATCGGACTAAACCATCCCGCAGAGACGGTGAACAGGAAGCATATGTCTTGCTGATCTCAGGGACGTCGCAAAGTCCCTGATCGATGCAAGAGAAGTTCTTCAAGCTGGCGACAAAAAATCCAGCCAAGGCTGATGAAGTCGGCTCCAAAACGGAAGGATATGGAAAGAGAAAGTGTTTCCAGCTGGTGAGGAATTTTTACTGTTTTAAAAGAGACTGCCTATAAAAAACTTAAAATTAATCTAAATTGGAAAACAAAAGAAATAAGTGGCGGAATTAAGCTTTGAATGGTTTTGGACAGTGGCTTATCTTACTTTTTAAATGCTATGTTCATGGATGGAATTTATGCAAGCCGCTTAAAACGAATGGATTAAGTTTTCTTCTTCTATTTTTTTTTATTATTCTTTGTAACCTATGGACTAAAAATTTCTTTTTTCATTACTGTGGGTGTTTTTCTAACTCATTCAAGAATCGGACTTTTTTTTAACTTGGAATATAAAAAAGATACAAAAAGAAACTTGTAACAATAACACTGCTACTCGGAGGCTGGAAGGTTTATGTATTGGAAACGAAACACTTTTACTTTCCTTACTGATTATCCTGGCTTGGCACTCCAAGGTCTCACTGCTTGTTTATAGAGAGAGATAAGAAGAAAAGCATACAGATGCCCCTTTGAAGTATATCTTTAACCAGAGAAAAGTGAAAATAAAACTTTATTGTAAATTTATGCTTAATCTTGTAAAAACCTTCCAAGCCAGAGCAGCAGTGTTTGTTAGCTGGAGATAATGGCACAACTTCAACAGCAGAAAGAAACTTTAAGCCTGCAAAAGATATTCTTAGAAATTCAGAAATTATCAAACACATTTGAGAGGACGGAGAAGAAGTTGGAAGACTTAGAGCATCTAACAGTAAAATATGATGAAGAAGTTGGAGATGTTTATCAAGTGGAAAAAGTGGAGGTTAGAATTCTGAAAACCGAAGAGGAAAATGACCATAAAGAAATTAAATCTGCTGATATTTATGGTGATTGGTTTGTGTCTGGAAACGGAAAGAGTGGAATACTGAAAGAGGAATTAAATGGAGGGGAATTCTACCCCAGATGGCAAGACACAGAAGAAGAAAAAACAAAAGAATGTATGGATTTAAAGAGAGAAATTTTATTAGCAACATCATTGAAAACACTACTGACAATTAAAGATAAGCTGATTAAGGAAACAGTAGAAGGGCATCGAAATTACATGAGAGATTTTATAAGCAATGTGTTGCTAAGAGGAGTCCATACAAATTTGATTAAGGAGATGATTAGAGGATTGATACCACAAATGGCAGAAGAAATGAGACTGTTTTGCTACTGGAAAGATACAGGAAGTGTATAATTTAAAACTAGTTAAACTTAATGAAATTTAGTGACAATAGATATAGTCAAATAAATAACTGATAATGATAATAATAATGTATACATGTGTAGTGTTATGATAAGTAATAATTGGATATGAATATTGAATGGTACCCATGAAAGGAAGATTAGAAATCTTTTTGATTATATATAAAGGCTAATAAAAAAGAACTAAGTTAGATTCAGCTAAGTCTTGATTATTAGGGGGGAGAAATGTTATGATACAGGATATAGTCAAATAAAGGAGGGATAATAATAACAACCTATATACAGGTATGGGTACAACATAAGGAAACTGGATGTAAATTGTAAACAGTGATTTGGAAAGAAGGATTAGAAAACTTTGTTATTAAATATTATGGATGTTTAGCTAGAATAGGACATAAGGATTCAGTGTCATTGGAGGATTTTAGAAATAGCAAATGAAATGCCAGTATGTGGTTATGTATTAAATCTTGGTATATTTTATGATGAAGGACGTTTAAACAATTATAGTCAAATGAAAATGGAGGTATGATGACGGTAACATGTATAAATATCTGAGTTAAAATACTCGAGCTAATATGAATTATGCTTGATGACTGTGGAAGAGAAGCACGAAAGCCTTTTGTAACCAACTGATACACTTTCTACAGTACGTAAAGAAGGAAGATTCTTTGTGTTGTGTTTGTTTTGAAAATTAAAAATAAAATAAAAAAATATTTTTAAAAACAGAGAGGGTTCTGCATGCCACCTCTGGCACGCGTGCCATAGGTTTGCCGTCATGGCTCTACATATTGTATGTCTGGGTCCACATTTTTTGTCATATTCGTGCTGACTTGTGTTGCCTCCTCATTGTCCCCAATTCAGGCCATGCTGGAGGACCCCTCTCCGTTCAGGTCACCCCTCAGAGCGACACCAGAGCCGTGGGTGCCACAGCAGAGTTTGTGTGCTCCGTTTCCGGGGGTCCCGGGGTGCAGATCGAGTGGTTTAAAGAGGGCGGAGAGCTGCCTCCCACTCACACCATCCGCAATGGAGTGCTGCGGTAAGTGGGGCAGATGAGGGCCATGGCGTGGCATGGAGGGAGGAGGAGGTGGCGGCACTGAGCACCTGTAGACTGGGGCAAAGAGCTGAGGGATTGACAGAGTGGCTGCTTCCCTCTAGGATCGAGAAGCTGGACCTGGAGTGCCAGGGGGTATATGTGTGTCGGGCCAGGAGTCCCTCTGGCCAGGCCCAGGAGAGGGTCAGCCTGACTGTCCGGGGTAAGTAAGCGTCATGCCAGCTGGTGGACCAAGTGCCCCACCCGAGGGAGACAGGAAGCCTGCTCTTCCCTCTCTGGAGACACCCAATTCCCCCCCCCCACCCCATTTCTCTTCTCAGCCCTCCCCAAAGTGATGATCAACATCCGGACATCGGTGCAGACTGTCCTGGCGGGCAATGCCGTGGAGTTTGAGTGCCTGGCTTTCGGCGACCCCAAGCCGGACCTCACCTGGAGCAAGGTGGGCGGGCAGCTGCGCCCGGGAGTGCTGGCCAGCGGAAGCCTGGTGAAGATCGAGCAGGTGGAGCAGGCCGATGCGGGAAAGTACCGCTGCACGGCCACCAACAACGTCGGCACCGTCCAGTCTCATGTCATCCTGCACGTCCAGTGTAAGCCCGACCTTCTCCCGGAAGGGTGTCCTCCCTCTGCTTTGCTCTCCGTGGCTGACGGGGTGGGCCCTCCTCTGTCTTCCCACAGCCGTCCCGCAAGTGGCTGCCCAGCCAGAAGTGAAGGAGGTTTCCACAGGCTCCACCGTGGTTTTCCCGTGCTCGGCCTCTGGGTTCCCTGTCCCAGAAATCAAGTGGACCAAGGTAGGTCTCAGACGGGAGTGATTCCCCTCTCTCCCCCCAGGCGGGATGCAGGGAGAGGGAGGCGCTGCTGCAGAGGCGTTGGGAAATGTGCTGCAGAGCTTCCCTTTGGCTCTGCGATAGGGTGATCTGTTTTTTGGGGGGATGGTGGCAGGCCTGCTAGGGGGTTCTGTGGCTCACTGTCTTGCAGCTGGAAGGGGAGCTGCCCCAGCATGCCCGACTGGAAGGCCACAGCCTGATCATTCCCTCAGTTCGTCTGGAAGACACAGGTGTCTACGTGTGCACGGCATCCAACCGGCAGGGGAAGGGGACGGCCTTCTCCATGCTCAAAGTGCGAGGTCAGTGTGGCCCCCGCCTCTCCCTCCCAATCTGGCCCATAGGAGACGGAGGAGGGGGCATGGGCAGGAGATGCTGCCAGCCTCCTCCAGAATAAATATTGGATGTTCCCCCACTGTCGCCTCTTCCTCCTCCTTGATTCTTCTTCTTCCTCCTTTCTTCTTCCTTTTTCTTCCTCCTCCTCCTTTCTTCTTCCTTTTTCTTCCTCCCTTTTCTTCTTCTTCTTCTTCTTTTTCTTCTTCTTCTTCTTCTTCTTCTTCTTCTTCTTCTTCTTCTTCTTCTTCTTCTTCTTCTTCTTCTTCCTCCTCCTCCTCCTCCTCCTCCTCCTCCTTCTTCTTTTTCTTCTTCTTTCTCCTCCTCCTTCTTCCTTTTCTTCTTCTTCTTCCTTTTTCCTCCTTTTTCTTTTTCTTCCTTCCTTTTTCTTTCTCCTCCTCCTTCTCCCCCTCCCCCACCCCTTGTGGCCATGAGAGGAGCCAGGCACGAGGACCTGGGCAGAGACTCATCATGTGCCAGTTGTAGCCTCTGCCAGCTTTGCCCCGGCCTATGCCAGAAGCTTTCGCCCCTGCCTAGGTCTTGCCCATCTGCAGAAGGAGGCGGAGGGCTCAACCGTCCTCACATCCTTTGCCCTCCCCTTGCAGAACGGGTGGTGCCCTACTTTACCCAGAATCCTCAGTCCTACCTGGTCCTGCCTACCATGAAGAATGCCTATCGGGAGTTTGCCCTCGAGATCACCTTCCGTCCCGACACCGCGGATGGTAAGAGAGTCTATGGGGCGGGTGGGTGGGCGAGGGTAGCCACTCCTCTTCTTGTTGTGGATACGAGTCCTGAGCTCTCTGTTCTGAGCATCTATCACTCAACCTCTCTTCCTTTCATCTGTCCCTCCTCCTCCTCCTCCTCTCGCCTCTTCCCCTCGTTCCTCCCTCTGCCCTTCCAGCTCTCATGCTTTATTCAGGTGAGTTGTGCCCCTGCTGGGCACTGCAGGCTTCCTGCCCAGCACCCGGCTCCTTTCTAACCCTTTTCTGCTTCTGGAGTGGGTGGTGTGGGTGGGAGTGTGCCTCCTGAGCTACCTGAGCTACTGACAAGCTGACTAATACACCAGGAGCTCCCGAGCCTCCTCATCCAGCTGCAGTCTATCTTATTCCTATTTAGCTGGCTGCATTGTTTGGACTTAATTTCCCCTTGCTAACTCCTGCAAAGGGAAGCTGATGCTTCCCAGGAAACAAGGGTGTGTGTGTGTGTGTGTGTGTGTGCACAGGCAGATCCTGCTCTTGTCCCATGCTGCCCCTCTGCCTGGCTGTGGGGCTGTGAGGGCCGCTCTCAGCCTTCGGTTCGAAGACTCCCGTTCCCTCCTCAGGCTCCCAGGGCCTGGGGAAGGACAGGAGGCAGAGCATGGCGGATCTGAGCTCAGCACCTTGCATGATGCTGCCCAACGGACCTGGGGGTCCATGTGTGGGGTGGTGGGGTATCCCTTGTCCCCAGCGTCCCTGAGCTCCCCTCTTCTGGTCTCCCACAGGGATGTTGGTGTACAACGGGCAGAAGAAGAACACGGGCAGCGACTTTGTCTCCTTTGGGCTGGTGGGGGGCCGCCCAGAACTCAGGTGAGGCCGGGGTCCCTGCGAGGGGGGCGATCGAGCTGCCCCGTTGCGCCCTCTGGCTCAGTGTCTACCAGGTTGCCTCCTTCCCATAGCTTTCTTTTGTTAGCCTTTGCCAGAGGGGTGAAATCCACTTACTGTATTTTTCAGAGTATAAGACGCTCCAAAGTATAAGAGGCACCTAGCTTTTGGGGAGGAAAACAAGAGAAAAAAAATCTGCCTCTGCCTCCCAGCAATATGCCTCCTTGCCCCAAACAGCAAACAGTACAGACGATATACACTCTTTGTGATCTTACATTTCAGACTGTATTTGTACAGATGCTGTTAAAATTGATGTGGCTTTCTAGAAGTATACGTTCTTCTCTGCTGTTTAAAAGAAGATACCATAGCACTGCGCCTCTTCAAATCAAGCCTTTATTTTAAAAAGCTTCTACATTTTGTTAAGTTGTCTAGAATAATAATAAAGCAGTCTTTAAAATATAAGTCTAATAATTTGGACATTCTATAGGCATTTATAGTTATTGACTTACCTCCTTGCAGTAACAACCTGTTTTAGTTTAGACAGATTAGAGGGGGAAAAAATCTGCCTCTGCCTCCCAGCAATTTGCCTCCTTGCAGCAAACAGCAAGTTTCACTTTCAATTCCTGTTTAAGCACGGGCCTCCCATTGATCAGCTGTTTCAGGCTACAGGGATTGCCATAGCCTATTGCCACCGCCACAAGCCCCCATTTGCTGCAAGGAGGTAAATTGCTGGGAGGCAGAGGCCAAAGGGTGGGGGGCGGTGGGTGGGTGGGGCTACATTCAGTGTATAAGACGTGCCCAAATTTTCACCTTCTTTGGGGGGGAAGGTGCATCTTATACTCTGAAAAATCCTGCTTTCTAGCTTATATAAATCTCGTGTCACAGCTGATCCGAACTGGTAGCATTTTTTTTACTAGCGGTACAGGCGAACAGGTAGTATTTTCACTAGCGGTTTGGGTGAACTGGTCCGTACCGATAGGATTTCACCCCTGCTTTGCCAAAGATTTCTGGAGCTGGGTAATGATTTCTGGGGGGGTGGAGCGGATGGTGCAGCCCCTCAAGAAAGAGGTGTTAGAGGGCCGACCAGCCAGGATGGGCATCTGAAGCTGCCCCTCCCTCCGTCTTGCCATGGCAGGTTCGATGCCGGTTCCGGCATGGCCACCATCCGACACCCTTCGATCCTCAACCTGGGCGAGTTCCACACCGTCCGCCTCTACCGCAACCTGACTCAGGGGTCCCTGGTGGTGGACGGCCAGCACCCCGTGAACGGCAGCTCCCAGGTGATCCCTGGCTGAAGGAAGAGGAGGGGGCGTGTCTTTCTCTTGAGACCTGGGCAGGGATGGAGAGGGGGCCCGTGGCTCCGGAGGAAGACTCCTTGTGTGCTGCAACACTCGTGCCACAGCCCATTCCCCCATGGAGCTTCCCTTCCCCTGGAAGAGCAGGAGGCCTTTGTCTCTCCTCTCTCTCTGGGAAACTGAGGCAGGCAGGAGCTGGATGATGAATGCCACCTAAACTGCTTATGTGGACCAAGCTTTGCACCTTCGGTCCCAGAAAACTCCCACGGGGAGGGAGGGGTGTGTGTTATCTGTGGGCCTGTCTTCCGGCCCTTTTCAGACCAAGGTTTCCATCCTGTGTGTCACCCCAGGGCAGGTTTCAAGGCCTGGATCTCAACGAGGATCTCTTCCTGGGCGGGTACCCCAATTATGCAGCCATCGCAAAAACTGGTCTCAGCAATGGATTTGTAGGTGAGATGAGGGCGTGCGATGGGTCTGTCCCAGGATGGATGGATGGATGGATGGATGGATGGATGGATGGATGGATGGATGGATGGATGGATGGAGCAGGTGGGGAACCGGTCAGAATGGTGGAGTTTAAACCAGATTTGCTAATCTGGAGAAGGTTTACTCAGCCTCTCCTGCCAGGGCCAAGCCCACAGCCTGTCTTCCCTTACTAGACTTAGATCGTGGTGGCTCAGTCTAGCAATAGCACTTATATCCCGCTTTACAGTGCCTTCACAGCCCTCTCTAAGTGGTTTACAGAATCAGCCTATTGCCCCCAACAATCTGGGTCCTCATTTTTCCGACCTCAGGACGGAATGCTGAGTCAACCTTAAGGCGGTCAGGATTTAACTGCTGGCAGTCGGCAGAGTTAGCCTGCAATACTGCATTCTAACCACTGGGAAGGAAGGAAGGAAGGAAGGAAGGAAGGAAGGAAGGAAGGAAGGAAGGAAGGAAGGAAGGAAGGAAGAGCACATATTGCTTCACAGTGCTTTACAGCCCTCTCTAATGGTTTACAGTGTCAGCCTATTGCCTCTAACAATCTGGGTCCTCATTTTACTGACCTCAGAAGGATGGAAGGCTGAGTCAACCTTAAGCAGGTCAGGATCGAAACTGCTAGCAGTGGGCAGAATTAGTCTGCAATACTGCATTCTAACCACTATGCCACCACGGATCTTAGTCTAGTAAGGGAAGACAGGCTGTGTGCTTGGCCCAGGGATCTCAGACTATGCTCTCCTTCTCCTGGTGCTGGGTCACACATGGCTAGGCTTGTGGGCCTGGTAGTGCCAAGCACCGAGACCTTCTAATTGTGCCCCCTCCCCTGCCGCCCCCTGCAGGATGTGTGCGCCAACTCATCATCCAAGGGAAAGAGGTTATCTTCAAAGATTTTGACCTGCAAGCCCACGGAGTCTCCAACTGCCCCACCTGCCAAGACCAACCATGTCAGGTAGCCTTCTGCGCATAATTGGGGGGGGGGAGGGAGCAGCTATCCTGGTGACCTCAAAGACGGTGCCCACAGGACATCCAAGAAATAGATACAGGTGGAGACTTAAGAGAGGAATGTGGGAGACAAGTCAAAAAGCATAGCAATTGAAGTATCGAAGCGGGCAAGAGACAATGGGTAAATGATCCCTTTTTTATTGTTGGTTTGACTTGCTTTTCCTTCTACCCCTCTCTATTTAAAATATAGCAATTAAAGTATAAAGCAGGCAAGAGACTATGGATGGATGATTCCTATTCTCGGTTGCTGTTTTGAATTGTATTTTTTTTAAATCTCTCCCTCTCTATTTTTTTTCTCTCTTTCTCTTTTTGCAGGCAGGTGACACGATTAGAAGTTAGACAGAAAAGAAAGAAAAGGCTTTTTAAAGTAGGGCGATATGATTAAAAGCTAGAGTAAGAGATTAAAAAAGGGACACAGTGGCTCAGTGGCTGCTGAGCTTGTCAATCAGAAAGGTCGGCAGTTCGGCGGTTCGAATCCCTAGCACCACATAACAGAGTGAGCTCCTGTTACTTGTCCCAGCTTCTGCCAACCTAGCAGTTCAAAAGCATGTAAAAATGCAAGTAGAAAAATAGGAACCACTTTTGGTGGGAAGGTAACAGCGTTTAGTCATGCTGGCCACATGACCACGGAGACGTCTTTGGACAGCGTTGGCTCTTTGGCTTAGAAACGGAGATGAGCACCGCCCCCTAGAGTCGGAAACGACTAGCAGATACGTGCAAGGGGAACCAGAGATAGAAATAAAGGGAATATTAGTGTATTACATTTTTGATTTGATAAAATGAAAGTTATAATGAGAAGTACAATTGAATAATGATAGATGGTCATCTAATACAGATGTGTATTGTTGTGGGAATTTTATAAGTTGTTGAATACAATAATAATGTTTCATCTGATCCGTTTCGTTTGTGCTGGGATGTATGGTGCCCAGGTGCCACACTGTTCACGCATTGATTTGTTTTTTTTTTTTTTTTAAATGGTGCCCACAGGGTGCCCGGAGCAATTGTGAGTCAGGGACTTTAACTGCATCACTGCCTTCCCTCCCTCCCTTCTATCTGGCTAGAACGGAGGAGTCTGCAGAGACTTGGAGAGCAGCAGCTACGTATGTGAGTGTCCCCAGGGGTACGCTGGCAGCAACTGCGAGCACCCTCAGGCCCTGCGCTGCCATCCAGGTAAGACCCCTGCCCACCCCTCGATTCTCTCCTCTATGTAACCTCATGTGCCAGGAACTGGGGCATTTGCCCCGGAGCAGAGCTGGGACTTTGCCAAGCCTGAACGCCTTTGAGCGGAACTTCTGCCTGCCTTTCTCCCCACAGAGGCCTGTGGGCGTGACGCCACCTGCGTGAACCAAGCCTCCGGGGAGGGCTACACCTGCCGTTGCCTCTTGGGCCGACACGGGAAGAAGTGCATGGCGGGTGAGTGAGGCACAGGCTCAGCCCTGCTGACGAGGAAGCCTACAGAGGCCCAGGTGACCCCCTGCCCTTCTCCTTCCGCAGGCCTCACGGTGACCACCCCCCTCTTCCCGGGTGGGGACGCTTTCATCTCCTACCCGACCCTCACCAGAAACCCCTACGAGCTGCGGCTGGAGATCGAAATCAAGCCGCTCTCCCCCAACGGCCTCGTCCTGTTCAACGGGGGCGACGGAACCCCCGTGGCTGATTTCGTCTCGCTCAACATGGCCAATGGGCACTTGGAGTTCCGCTACGAGCTGGGCTCAGGTAGGATCTCCGCTGCCGCCTGTTCCCCTCCCTCTTTGGCCGCCTTCAGCCCCTCTGGATTTGCCAAGCTGGTCTTTCTTCGCAGGTACTGCTGTGCTCCGGAGCCACAAGCCCCTGGCCCTGGAGCAGTGGCACAAGGTGGCAGCCGAGCGCCTGAACAAAGACGGCACCCTGCAGGTGGACGAGGAGCGGCCCGTCAAGAGGTCATCTCCCGGGAAGAGCCAGGGCCTCAACCTGCGCACTTCTCTCTACCTTGGAGGGGTGGAGGACACAATTAAGCTCCCCGCAGCCGCCAACATCTCCAGCCACTTCCATGGGTGCATTGGAGAGGTGGGCCATTAGCGGGCAGGGAAGCACCCGCCTCTTTGCTCAGCCAGTCAAGGTGGCAGCATCCATCTCTTCCCCTCCTTCCTGGAAACCCCAGAAACAGGAAAGGCATGCCTTGCAAGCAGAGGTTTGCACCCGCCAAGCATGCTCCTCTTATGAGTAGCATGGGATGCTATTTCTGGTTCTCCCCTTCCAGGTTTCGGTCAACGGGAAGAAGGTGGACATTTCCTACAGCTTCCTGGAGAGTCGCAGCATCGCGCAGTGCATTGACAGCTCCCCTTGCGACCGTAGGCCTTGCCAGCACGGCGGCCAGTGCTTGATCACGGGAGAGTACGAGTTCCAGTGCCTGTGTCCGGACGGCTTCACGGGTGAGGCAGAAGGCCAGCGGGAAGCTCTCGGTGGGGTATCCACCCACCTGCCTCTGCTCCATCTGGTGCTCACTGGAACCTCTCTCTGCCCGCAGGGGAACGCTGCGAGGTGCCCGAGGCCCACTGTCAGCTCCATCATCCCTGCCTTAATGGGGGCGTCTGCAAAGGCACCGCCTGTCTCTGCCGCCAGGGCTTCTCAGGGCTGTACTGTGAACACGGTGAGCATCAGGGGCAAGGACATCCCAAGTGTGAAGCGGCTGCTTTAACCAGCTCTGAGGGTCTCTGCTGACCCAGCATGGCTTTGGGAGGGAGAGGAGGTTCCGTAGGACCCTGCTTGATGTGAGCCTCTCCCTTCGTCCTGTAGACGAACTGCAGCATCAGCTGAAAGCCCAATGGCCGGAAGGCAGCGGAGGAAATGGTAAGCCTGGCCCTCTTTGGACCCCTCCCCTCTCTGGTTTTCTTATCTGTTGCTGGTTCAGCTGGCTCAGATCAGGGGTGGTATTCACTTACCTTCCCTACCGGTTCGCAAATGTTAGTGCTCATGCTTTTGGCTAAAAAAAGTGCCTAAATGGGATGCCATAGAGCTTGGGTGGATGGGCGGGGCCATCCACGATTTTCAGGCGGACCGATGTGAACCGGCAGAATACCGCCTCTGACTCAATTGCTCTTTTTCCCTCTGACAGACGCTCCTGGACAGTACGGGGCCTATTTCTGCAATGGGGGCTACGTGGCCCTGCCGAGACATGCTTTCCCCAGGAGGTGAGAATGTATGTGGCTGAACACGGTATGTGTTAGGGTGCTGCCCACGCCCTCCCAGTCTTGAAGGGCACTGCGGTTGGTGCTGGGAAAAGACCCCTCTGAAGTGACTGGGCCCCACTTCTAGAGACACCAGAGGCCTGCAGATGATCAAGGGAGGGACATCGTAGTCCATGGTAGAGAAAGGGAGGGTTCAGTGGGGTGGGGAGGTGAAGCCATTGCAGAAAATCAACCCTGTATTTGGATGGTCTGCTGGGCAATTTCGGGCAAACGGGAGAAACAGTAGGTTAGCAAAATGGGACATTTCTCCCTATAGCGGGATGGGGGGAATTGGTGTTTCTAATTGGGGGTCACCTTTCTCGCAGCCTTCCTGAGTCACCGGAGACCATCGAGTTGGAAGTGCGCACCACCTCTGCAAACGGGCTGCTCTTCTGGCAGGGGGTGGTGAGTGGCAAAGAGATGGCGGGCACGGGAGGGACTGGGGGCAAAGGGCAGTCCGTCGGCCCCATGGCGAGTGGCCTTGGGAAGGTAGTTCGAGTGAGGCCAGGGGGGTTGGGGTGAGCTCCTCGCTTAAAAGCAGCCCAGTGGCGACAGGCCCTCCCCTGGACAACCGATGAGGTCTCGACCCCCCTCAGTGCTGGCCAGAACATCTGGACTGTGTTCAGCCATCCTGAAAGGAGGGGTTTAGTGGGAGGGAAGGGCCTCTGCCTTCACTTGCTGAGCTGAGAAACCGCAACCGGGCGCTTGGCTGTCTCTCGCATGAGTTGCATGGCGGTGGCTGCAGATGCTGCTCCCCAGTTGCATGGCCTTGCTGAAACGTGCGTGTGGCTTCTGCTTGTCCCTTTGTCTTTCCAGGCCACGGGAGAGCCGGGTTCCCTGCAGCATGTTGCTATCCAGGTATTGTACAGCTTGCATGGTTGGGCTGGTGGAGCTCTGAACAGGTGCTCAAAGCATGCGAGGGGAGCAGTGCATGGGAGTGGCTCCCCAGTGTGGCCAGGAGGCGGTTGTAGGGTTGCAGGAGAAGGCTGAGATGGTGTCATCACACTGCCCTCTCTCTTACATGCACACATACAGGAGGAAGGGGAACCAGGCAAAGGGAAGGACTTCATCAGCCTCGGGCTAAAGGACGGGCACCTGCTGTTCAGGTGAGTCAGGCCGCACTGCCGGCTGGGCTCCCCCCGCCCCTGCTAGGGCAATCTGGCTGGTGGGCTGCCTTTCCAGACTGACCAACATGTCTTCCAGTTACCAACTGGGAAGTGGAGAGGCCAACATCCGCTCTGAAGACCCCGTGGATGACGGAGAGTGGCATCGAGTGACGGCTGTCCGGTGAGAAGAGATGGCTGGTTGGGGTTTCGGAGAGTGAGTTTTCGATCAGCAGTGCGGACCCCCTGCCCTTCTGACATAAAACCCCTGATTTTTTTCTTTTTGGTAGGGAAGGGAAAAGAGGCTCCCTTCAGGTGGATGGAGAGGAGGCAGTGACTGGAGAATCTTCTGGCAGGAACGTCATGGTCAACACCAAAGGCCGGATCTATATAGGTGAGTGGTTGGGGTCCTGGAAAGCAGTCCGGATGTCTTCTGGATTGTGCAATTCCAAAAGAGCTGGCCTGTTCTACCTTCTGACACCTTTTTCTGCCCCGGAGGGTGCTATTTTATGCAGATGTCAGCTACTTATACAGGGAGGTATTGGCTCAGTGGCTAAGACTCTGAGCTTGTCGATCAGAAAGGTCAGCAGTTCGGTGGTTCAAATCCCTAGCCCCGCATAACAGATTGAGCTCCCGTTACTTGTCTTACCTTCTGCCAACCTAACAATTCAAAAGCAAGTGAAACTGCAAGTAGAAAAATAGGAACCACTTTTGGTGGGAAGGGAACAGCATTTTGTGTACCTTCAGCGTTTAGTCATGCTGGCCACATGACCACGGAGATGTCTTCAGACAGCGCTGGCTCTTTAGCTTTGAAACGGAGATGAGCCCCCTAGAGGCAGGAACGACTAGCACATACATGCGAGAGGAACCTTTACCTTTACAGCTTCTTTATGTCCACTGCTCTGTGGCTGCAGGAGGGTCATTTGGAGATCTTTTCCCATCAAGCCTCTTCAGGGGTCACAGGAGGCCCATTTGAAAGTGGCACCAACCTCCTCACTTGCTGTCCAGAGAGAACTGCCAAGGGGTTCAATATCCCAGGCTAATAGGACTGAGCGAAAGAGTGGGTCTTCTGGGTTGCCCTTCCCCCCTCACTTCCCCCCCACCCCCACCCCCGACTTCCTTGAGACTGGACGATCACTTCCTTTGCTGAGAGCATTGTCTTTCTCTGTTCAGGAGGCGCCCCTGACATCCAGATGCTCACGGCTGGGAAATATGCCTCAGGAATCACAGGCTGCCTCAAAAATGTGGTACTGGTCAATGCCCGGCCAGGCCAGGAGCCCCGTCAGCCAGTAGACCTGCAACATCAAGCGGAAATGGCCCTGAACATTCAGGAGTGCCCCTCATAGGGGAGGCCCACCCACCCACCTTCCATCCTCCTGCTCTTCGTTGCCATCGCCGGGCCAAAGGAGAGACATCTACGCTGATTATCATTATTTTATTATTATTATTATTACAATTTTTTTTAAAAGGAAGAAACACACAAATGGTGCTTTTGCTGCTGCCAAAAAAAGAGGAAAGGGGGAGGGAGTTGGCTGATGGTCTCCTCATCCTGGGACGGCAGGAAAGGAGCCACGCGCCTTCTTGAAGGACCAGGGAGCCCTGCCACGCTGTGCCGGAAGCTGCCAAAGGAGGCCCGAACCAGGCCGGCTTCCCAGAGTTCGGCAAGTGAGCTGAGCGCCCCGACGGCTACTCTGCTGGGCCGGCTGGCTGTGACTGACCAAAGATCCTGCCCCTCGCTCTCCCTGGGGCAGTGAAAGGATCCTGGGAAGGTGGTCTCGGCACATCCCCGTGCCCAGCAAATGCCATGTAGGAGACGGATCCTTTTGAAGTCCCATCTCTGCCTCATTGCCCTGCACAGTTGCAGTGCTTCTGAGAGGTGCCCACCCACCCAACTTCGCCCTATGCCTGTGGGTCCTCTAGGGCCAGCTGCTTTCACCCCTGGATCATGCCTAGGAGTCCTGGTCTCGCTCCGTGGATGGAGCAACCCTGCTGCACCCTGGGAGGTGTCTTTCCCACCGCCTTTGGGTTGCTTCAGTGCCTTATTGAGGAGGGGGGCATCTCCTAACAGATGCACAGGCTATCTCCCAGCCCAATCTCCTCTCACCCACTCTCCGTTGCCTGCTGAGTGTTATTTCTCACAGCAAATCTTCTGGAAATGAGGCTGTTTCTTGGGGGGCAGAGAGCAGAGGGGCCCCACAAGTCAGAAAGTCCTGTCCCTGCTATGGGTCAGTCAGAACCAGAAGGTTTTTTTTTTACCGCTTTCCAAGGACAAAAGGAGCTTTGCCTAACTAGCCAGGTCCAAAGAAACTTCCATTGCTCGGACAGGAGATTGCTGACCGCTGGCATTGCTGACTGCCGGCATCCTTGTCCTCTCCTGCCAGCCGGGCCCCCCACGCACTGGGGCCGGCAAACTGCTTTTGCCTTGGGGGGATGCCTGGTTCTACTTCAGCCAGGGCGCCCCACACTTCTCATGTTGGCCTGGCTGCCCTGGGCATTTTGGGGCAGCCCCTCTTGTGTCCAGGATCGGAGCGGCCAGCCTGCAGACTCTCTCTCTGCTTCTTCTACCATCCTTCCCTTGACTGTTCTTGTACTTCTTTTTCTTAATAAATGGTGCTGAACCCCACGATCGAGATTGTTTTTTTTCTATTGCAGAGGAGTGTGTGATTGTGGTATTTCAGTGAGAGAGATGAAACATTGTTCCAGAACCAGAACCAATCCCTACGTCCAGCAATCTGATTTGAGTTTCTTTTCTAAAAAAACATCATGCCCTCCCAATTTCAACTAGGGGCATCCAGGTACATACTGTTCCGACCCAGGCTTCTTTAGAAAGCAAGAAGCAAAGTCTTGGTCTCGACAAAACCCCTTTTTATTTACACGACTATGAAGTCCTTTCATTCACAGTCAACAAGGCAAGGCTTAGTAAAACAATCTTTCAGAGGAATGTTTATCCACACGAACCTTATCTCGCTTGGAGAGCTGCCAGATAACTGGTTTCTAAACACAGGGCAAGGCAACACTTGGCACAGAGTCTCTTATAATCACAAGCAGAACTTCCCACTCTTGAAATGACCGAAGGAACGAATTGTTTCCTGCAAAAGCCCACTCCCTTTTGTTTCCTCTGGGAGGGGTCAATCACCTCCAAGACGTGGCTTTACTCTTAAGTCGACCCCGCTTTCTTAGTTGTTCTTGTCTTCTGGTGCATGCACACACTGGGAACAGGCTCCAGCTGTTCTGCCTCACTGCTGTCTAGCTCCCTCTCTGCCTCCAACGCAGAGCCCTCGTCTGAGCTTTCCTCAGCCCCCAGGACTGGCCCATGTTCCTCCCCAAAGTCCTCACTGTCTGACTCTTCCGGGGCAAGGAGGATGCAGCTTGCCTGGTTCTCCTGTTTGAGCAGGGAGGGTTGGACTAGAAGAGACCTCCAAGGTCCCTTTCTCTTCTCTCTCTTCTTTCTTCTCTTCTGTCATCTCTCTTCTTTCTTCTCTCTTCTTTCTTCCATCTCTTTTCTGTCATCTCAATCCTCTTCCATCTCTCTTCTTTTCTTTCTCCTTTTCTCTCTTCTTTCTTGTCATCTCTTCTTTCTTCCCTTCTTTCTCTCTTTTCTCCTTTCTTCTGTCATCTCTTTTTTCTCTCTCCTTTCTTTGCTTGTCGCCCCTCTTCTATCATCTATCTCCTCTTTCTTTTCTTCTTTCTCTCTTCTTTACATTCTCTCCTTTCTCCTCTTGTCATCTTTCTTCTGTCATCTTTCCTCTTCTTTCTTCTCTTCTTTCTCCTATTTTCTCTCTTCTTGTCATCTCTTTTGTCAACTGTCTCTTCTTTCTCCTCTTTCTGTCATCCCTAGTCTGTCGTTTCTCTCCTTTTCTTTCTCTCTTCTCTTTCTTCTCTTGTTATCTCTCTTCCTTCTTTCTTCCCTTCTCTTTTCTTCTTTCTCTCTTCTTTCTGTCTTTTCTCCTCCTCTTTCTTCTCTTCTGTCATCTTTCTCCTCTTCTTTCTCTTCTCCTTTCTTTCTCTCTCCTCCTCTCGCCAAGTTTTGCTTCTCTCAGGCTACGAGAACGCGCCTGGCTGTCAAGAAGTGTCTGGCGCTCAGCTGGCCGACCCCTGCACAGCCACGCTTCCGGACCAGAGCTCTTCCGGTGTGAGCCCAGGGGTTACTGGGAGTTGTAGTCTTGCGCTGGTGTAGAGGGCCTTCTAATGTATATCCCCTTCCCAGGTCGTGGTCATTGCGGTTCTTTGCCACAATGGCGTTGTGGACGCGCGTTAGCATGACAAATAAACACGTGGATTGAGGGTCCGCGGAGAAACGGAGATCTGTGGAGGGGTGGGACGTTGAAAGCAGCACCAGCCGCGCCCAAGAACAAGAGCGCAGCCATTTTAAAAGGGTCAAAAGTGCCTCGTATTTTTATTTATTTAGTTTGTCACTCATGTATAAGATAACAGAAATAAGAATAAACATGAATAAGAAATTAGGAAATGGGTACAAATAAATGGAAATTTCCCCACATTTAGGTGTAGGGCGTTTTGTTATGGTTTTTTTAAAAAACTTGGTGATCATACAAAAAACCTCAAAAGAGACAAAGCTGAAGGGAGGAGCAATGCATTGTGGGGAGGTTTCGCCTCAGAAGTGCGCATGCTCCGCTCGTCTAACGGCTTTCTCAAAACTTTTCCCTTCATCTTCGCCGCACGGGAAGGAGGCGGGGCCTTTTCGAAAGGGCGCTGCCCTATTGGAAGTCGCGGGCCACGCCCCTCCAAGCCCCCCCTCTCTCCTTTCCCCCCCTCGCCCCCAGGCTTGGTGTCCGCCGTTGGCGTGACGTCAGAGCCGAGACGCTGTGGTAGAGCGAGCCGCCCCGCGCCCGCCCCCAGGAGGCGTGGCCCGAAGGCCGCCAAGGTCCTTGGGACCGCTTCCGCTTCCGGGGGTCGCCCGGTCTCTCTTTCCTCTTCCGGAATCGCCCCTCCGGAGGCCCTGTTCCCGCTCGGGCCGGTCCCGGGATGGCTCCGCGGCTGCAGCTGGAGAAGGCGGCCTGGCGCTGGACGGAAACGGTGCCTCCCGAAGCCGTGACGCAGGAGCACATAGAGGCGGCCTACCGGATTGGCCTGGAGCCCTGCCAGCGGGGCGCCTGCAGGTGAGGCGACGCCCAGGTGGGCGCGGCCTTCTGTTGCTCGGCTTCTAGTCCCGAGTTAAGGAGCCTGGGCAAAGCCTGGAGCCTCTCCCCCGCTTAATGGAAAAGGGTTACGACAGGTGCCATCTTCTGGGCGTCACCCAGGGAGGAGCCCAACGCAGGAATCGAAATCCTGCCAAGGGGGTGGCGGTGCCCCATGGGTTACCATGCTAGGCGTGCCCCTCTCCCTATCGGTATAATTGGATCCTTTAGGGGCCTTCCCTTTTTTTAGTTGGATGGTGGCAAATCAGTTTTTTTCCTTCCCCTGGGAGCACCCTGTGGTGCCCTTTCCCTTCTGCTGCTTCTCACAGCTCTGAGTTTGGCTTGCCTTAAAAAAAAAGAATAGAATAAAATAGGGAATAGAAAGGGAATTCTTTATTGGCCAAGTGTGATTGGACACACAAGGAATTTGTCTTTGGTGCCTATGATCTCAGCGTACATAAAAGGACAAGATACATTCGTCAAGAATCATAAGATACAACACTTAATGATAGTCATAGGGTACAAATAAAAAGAGATCAATAGATCTGAAGGCTTCCTGCTTTCTGCAGAAATTCCCTTGTGGGGGGAGGTTAACTGGGGTTGTTTGGGTCTCTTGCAGTCCAGAGCCTAATGTTTATTTTTTATTCCAATCAATATATATATATTTATTAAAGAATTTAATAGTTTTTACAAATATTTCCCCTTCCCTCCCTCCACCCCAACCCTACGCCTCCTCCAACCCTCCCTCGCCCCAAACTCCCAGAGCAAAATGCAGGGTATAAACATTTAACAATCATACACTAACATAAGTTAACTAACTATAGCATCCTACCTCCTCTTGTACTTTAACTCTCCTTTTATTAAACTAACTTTAGATAAATTGTAACGTTCCTTGTTCATTCATAAGCTCATTGGAATTTCTTAATCCGATATTTATTTTGAATGTAGTCAATCCGTCTTCTCCATTCCCGCTTGTATTTCTCATCTGAATAACCCTTCAAATTTTTATATTTTTTATACATATCACCGCGTGAATAGTGTGGCATCCTACATTTCAGTACACATAAACATAATCTTATTTACTCCTAAGTGTTACTTTTCATTTCCATTATTTCATCTTATTTATACACGTCTTTTGTTTTCACCCTTCATTTCTAAACCTTCGTTCTCTCCTTTTGTATATCTTAACTATTATTATTCCCCTCTATTTAGTATCCCAATTTTAACTCCCCCTCCCCACCTTTCCTATCGCTATAATATTCAAAGACCTGCTTTTCACCTATTTGGTTAATTATATTTCCTTAATTAAATCAGAATTTCATTATTCCATTATTCAATAGCTCCGTAAACAGTTTTAGTACCAAACACAATCATTTATACATTTAAAGTAGTTCTACTCATTCTTTTCAATTCTTCAATCCATATAATTCTACTATTAAATTATTAAAACACAAGTTTGTTTGTGTGTGTGTGTGTGTATACACACGCACAAACAAACAATACACACACACACATATATAATGTATGTATGTATTTATGATATATATATACATCATACATACATACAATATTATATGTGTGTGTGTGTGTATTGTTTGTGCGTGTGTATACACACACACACACACACAAACAAACAAAACCAGCATATATATATATATGCTGGTTTTGTTGTATTCGGGTCTTTTCCTGTGTTTTGTTGTATTCGGGTCTTTTCCCAGCCACTCTCAATCCTACATGGGAAAAGACCCGAATACAATAAAACCAGCATACCTACACCCGTGAAAATCTACAAAAACAAATATATATTTGTGTGTGTGTGTGTATTTTGTGTTACAACCCCTGGTATGCCTAAAATATAAATATATATATTTGTTTTCGTATACTAATTTGTATATATTTGTTTATATATATGATATGATATGATATAATATATATGTTGCATTTGTGCTGATAAATAATGCAACACAAATGTAACAAGGCAACATAAAAAAAATGGCTTTCTGCCTGAATGGCTCCTAGGGTGAGCCGATAGACAGAAAAGGGAAGCAGTATGCTATCGGCTCACCCTACGAGCCATCCAGGCAGAAAGGCATTTTTTTTTAATGTTGCCCTTAATTTATTTATCAGCACAAATGCAATGTGTGTGTGTGTATACATACATACATACATACATACATACATACACACACACACACTCACACACACACACATATACACATATAATCTATATAATATATAGTGTTTCTAGGCAGGGCAGTGGTGCAGCTTCCTTTTAAAAAAAAATTAAATACAAATAATCCCAATTGTATCGCACCTTCATTGGCATCCTACAAAATGCTGCCCAGGTGGGTTCAAGGTCCTACATTGTTCATTCACCCGGTTAGAAGCCAAGGTGGCATCGTGTCTGATGCTAATTAAGTTTTGTCAACCATGGAAGAGGGTTCCCCCCCCTCCCCTTTATGGGTTAGCATAGCTGTAATACGTTATTTTACGATTATTTGCCCGTTGGGTGGGAAAGAGCCTGATTGCTTTTACTTTACTAATTAAATATTTTCCTTGGTAAATAGCTTTGCACAATCGATTAGCAGCTGCAGGGGATGCATAAGGAACTGTCTTTAATGAATGATAAATTACCTTAGCACAGTTATTGTTTACAAGGACACCTGCTTTTTGCTAGCTGTAGGAGCTAATGACAAGCTTTGTTTGCTTCCATTATCTGATCCCTCAATTATTGTCCTTGCTGTCAAAACAAAAAAAACCACATAAAAGGAAGCCTGGTTTACATCCCTGCCTTTCAGCTTTTGTATTTTGCTAATTTCAGGGTATGTGGGAGTAGGAGTATTTTTATCTCTTTTCAGACACTAGTTGTTATATTATTTTCATTGGTGCTTTATTGTTTTTTTTATTATTATTATTGGTGCTTATGCCTTGACAGAAAAGACAGCCACAATAAGGATCTTGCAAAATAATACGGTTGAATTAAGGAGGGCAGTAATTGCAAGATGGCCTCCACTCTGGAAGATTTAATTTTTTAGTTTAGACGTTCTTCCTAACATTTTATAAATCCTCCCCAAGTCCACTAAAGTGGGCATCTATATTGATAGATAACGATGATAATTTTCAAAGGCAGCCCCAGAATTTCCTCCTGCCTCCTTGGATGTGTATTTTTTAGCTACCAAGGCTGAGAGTGGAGCCTCTGTTTTTCCCTTCAGAGGATTAAGGAGAATATATATGCAGTGGGGACGTGGTGGCTCAAAGGCTAAGATCCGATCAGAAAGGTCGGCATATTGGCAGTTCAAATCCCTAGCGCCGCATAACAGAGTGAGCTCTCGTGACTTGTCCCAGCTTCTGCCAACCTAGCAGTTCGAAAGCATGTTTAAAAAAATGCCAGTAGAAAAATGGGGACCACCTTTGGTGGGAAGGTAACAGGGTTCTGTGCACCTTCGGCGTTGAGTCATGCCGACCACATCATTAAGGAGACATCTTCGGGCAGCGCTGGCTCTTTATTAATTATTTATTTATTTATTTATTTATTTATTTATTTTACCGTGCTTCTATACCGCCCCCTCTCCCAAAAGGGACTCGGGGCGGTGTACAGTCCATGTAAAAATATATCAAGATACAATAAGTAGAATTGAATATGTACAGTTAGAATGGAGGAGGTTAAAATAGAGTTAAAAGAACTGTACAGAGCCAGTATATATAAATATAATTTTAAACCCTAAAACACACACAAATTAAATTAAAAACAATACCCCTAAAATAACCCCATTAATAGTACATTTGCCAGGAGGAACAGTTGTAATTATGCCAGGCCCGCTAGTCGGAACAGGTGAGTCTTCAATTTTTGCCGGAAGGAGCGGAGGTCAGTAGTGGTTCTGATGTCGGGGGGGAGGTCATTCCAGAGGGTTGGGCCCATCACAAGAGAAGGCCCTACTCCTTGGTGTCGCCCGCTGGCATTGCCTAGCTTTGAAACAGAGATGAGCATCGCCCCCTAGAATCGGGAATGACTAGCACATATGTGCGAGGGGAACCTTCGCCAATATCAAAATATAATGCAGTAAGGGACCAGCAAGAGCTGTCTCCATCGGAGAAAGAGGGAGCTAGTGCAGATTGATCCTGATTTAAGGAAAGCTGAAACATCTAGCCTGTTGAAAAGGCTTCCTTTGCAAGAAGTGTTTGTGCAAATAACAGCGTGGCTATCCCCAAGGACATCCCTCGAAGCTCTCTTCAGAATCCTCCATCCCCAGCTGTGAGGGGCCTCGCTTTCTTGTCCTCCCAGAAATCAAGAGATTTTAGAACCAGGAGGGGGAATGCTAGCAAACAAGGCAACCTGAACCGTTCGTGGGAAAAATGGCGACGGGCCCGGAGACTGCAGCTAGTCCAGAACGCGGCCGCGCGGGTTGCCATGGGGAGCTCTAGATACTCCCATGTAACACCTCTCCTGCGCGAGCTGCACTGGCTACCTGTGGTTTTTCGGGTGCGTTTCAAGGTCCTGATTACCATCTTTAAAGCGCTCCATGGCACAGGACCTAGTTACTTGCGGGATCGCATCCTCCCACATACATCCCTGCGGCCAATCCGCTCTCACAGGGAGGGGCTTCTCCTGGTGCCGTCCACTAGGCAATGCCAGCGGGCGACGCCAAGGAGTAGGGCCTTCTCTGTGATGGGCCCAACCCTCTGGAATGACCTCCCCCCCGATATCAGAACCACCACAGACTTCCGCTCCTTCCGACAAAAATTGAAGACTCACCTGTTTCGATTAGCTGGCCTGGCATAATTATAATTGTGACAACTGTTACCTCCTGGAAACATATTCTTACCTCGTTATTTATAGGGTACGGTTTTAAATTTAATTGATTTTAGGGTTTTTAGAACCAGATTTATATTCTTCCGTACAGTTCTTTTTAAATTTTTAACCTCCTCCTTATGTGTACTTATATCTGTATTTATATTTGTATTTGATACTTATTGTTTGTTGTGTGGACTGTACACCACCCCGAGTCCTTTTCGGGAGAGGGGGCGGTCTAGAAATTCGAAGAAAATAAAATAAATAAAAAATAAATAACCCGACCGGCGGCTTTGCTTCTTACAGGAGAAACTGCAGAGGGAATCCCAACTGCCTAGTGGGGATTGGAGAGCACATTTGGCTGGGGGAGATCGATGAAAACACCTTTCACAACATCGACGATCCCAACTTTGAGAGGCGAAAAAAGGTAACGTCTATGGTTTTCTGTTTCGATCGAGAAGTGTTGCTCTTTCCCCATTGCAGCCTCATCACTTTTGCACTTGGTGCTTACGTCTGCCGCCCCAAATTGCTGAGGCTGAAATTGCCTCCCTTCCCAAGATCTTACAGAAGTCGGTTGGCTGTGAAGTATCCTAGTTGGGCCTGGGAGGCAATTTGGTATCACAGGGAGGGAGCCTCTGGGATTGGAGGGGACACAAAACGTCATTCAACTGGGTCTTTTCTTATGTATCTTCGAAGCCGCGAAATTGTGAGTCTGGTTTCTCTTGTGACGGGAAGCCATTTCTGAGCCGGTGCAAGTTAATAGAATCCTTTATTGGCCAAGTGTGGTTGGACACCCAAGGAATTTGTCTTTGGTGCATATGCTCTCCGTGTACATAAAGAAAAATAGAATACATTCATCAAGAATCCTAAGACACAACACTCAATGATAGTCCCAGGTTACTAATAAGCAATCAAATCGTACTAGGAAACAAATAAAACAATATAAATTTTAAAGATACAAGCAACATAGTTATAGTCATAAGTGGGAAGAGATAAGTACTAGGAAAAAAGAGAAGAAGAATAGTAATACAGTTAGTAGGTAATATGACAGTGTTGTGGGAATTAGTTGCTTAGCAGAGTGATGGCATTCGAGGGAAAACTGTCCTTGTGTTTAGTTGTTCTGGTGTGCAGTGCCCTAGAGCGTCGTTTTGAGGGTAGGAGTTGAAACAGCCCTCATTTTGACTCGTGCGGTATACAGGTCCTCAATGGAAGGCAGGTTGGTAGCCATGGTTTTTTCTGCAGTTCTGATTATCCATTGAAGTCCGGGTCTGTCTTGTTGGGTTGCGGAGCCAAACCAGACAGTTACGGAGGTGCACATGACAGATTCAAATTCCTCTGTAGAACAAAATCAGCAGCTCTTTGGGCAGTCTGAGCTTCCTGAGTTAGGGCAGAAAGAACATTCTTTGCTGTGCTTTTTTGACCACATTTTTGATGTTAGGTGTCCATTTTAAGTCTTGAAATATGATAGAACCTAGAAACGTGAAGGTCTCTACTGCCGATACTGCGTTGTCTAGCATTGTAAGAAGCGGAATTGTTTTTGTTTTTTCAAACGTATTTGGGGAATGTTTTTCTGCTTTTGTTGTGTTAAAAAAAGCTGAGCATGTTAAGGACAGCAAGATAGAAAAGCATTTCAAAGTGGAACTTGTCCTGTGCTTAGATACGGATGAATGGAGCCATTGAATTGCGGCTGCAAAACCAAAGTAATTTTTTAACAATGCAGCGAGGTTCTCTCAAACGCTTAGGGCCTCTGGGCGCCAGCTCTCCTTTCTGCAGGAAGCAACTCCACTATTGTTGAAGGAGAAGAACACACTAGCTTTCTCTTTAGCCCTGCTAAAAATTGCCTATCCTTGAACTCCTCTGCTTTTTTGGCTGGCCTCACCTCTCATGATCTCTGTTTCGCTTCTCCTTCCCCAAATGCAGAATGCATTTGTAGGCCTCACCAACCTGGGGGCCACGTGCTACGTCAACACTTTCCTACAGATGTGGTTCCTAAATCTGGAGCTCCGGCAGGCGCTGTATCTGTGTCCGGTTGCCCGCCCTGAATGTGTCACCGCGGCGAAGAAAGGTATTTCGGTGGCATCCTTGCTCTTGTTAGAAGCAGGCGGTCCTAAGATTCACCTGATTTGAACCCCAAATGGTTGGCCAGGTCTAGATATCGTCATTGTCCCCCTAATTTGTATAGATACCATGTTTTCCCAAGAGTAAGACCTACATTAATTTTTGCTCCAGAAGATGCATTGCGGCTTATTTTCCAGTTGGGTCTTGTTTTTTGGAAAATATGGTACTAAAATGCATCTGTTTAACTGACTATCTTAACTGGGTCTTATTTTTGGGGGTAGGGCTTATATTACGAGCATCCTGGAAAATCATGCAAGGGTTTATTTTCCAGTTGGGTCTTATTTTTGGGGAAATGCGGTACTAAAATGCTTCTGTCTAGCTGACTATCTTAACTGGGTCTTATTTTGGGGAAAATATGGACTAAAATGCATCTGTCTAGCTGACTATCTTAACTGGGTCTTATTTTGGGGGTAGGGCTTATATTATGAACATCCTGGAAAATCATGCAAGGGTTTATTTTCCAGTTGGGTCTTATTTTGGGGAAAATATGGACTAAAATGCATCTGTCTAGCTGACTATCTTAACTAGGTCTTGTTTTTGGGGTAGGGCTTATATTACGAACATCCTGGAAAATCATGCAAGGGCTTATTTCCCAGTTGGGTCTTATTTTGGGGGAAATACAGTACTAAAATGCTTCTGTCTAGCTGACTATCTTAACTGGGTCTTATTTTGGGGAAAATATGGACTAAAACGCTTCTGTCTAACTCCAGGACCATTTATGGGATAGGGCAGTGTAGCATAGCATAGAAAAAATGGAATGGAATGGAAGAGAATGAAATGGAATGGAATGAGAATGGAGAGAGAATGGAATAGAGAGAGAATGGAATGGAATATGGAATGGAATGCAACGGAATAGAGAGAGAATGGAATGGAATATGGAATGGAATGGAATAGAGAGAGAATGGAATGGAATGAAAGAGAATAGAATGGAATGGAATATGGAATGGAATAGAGAGAGAATGGAATGAAAATGAGAATGGAGAGAATGGAATATGGAATGGAATAGAGAATGAAATGGAATGGAATATGGGATGGAATAGTGAGAGAATGGAATGGAATAGAGAGAGTGGAATGGAATATGGAATGGAATGCATTGGAATAGAGATGGAATGGAATGGAATATGGAATGGAATAGAGAGAGAATGGAATGGAATATGGAATGGAATAGAAGAGAATGAAATGGAATGGAATATGGAATGGAATAGAGAGAGAATGGAATAGAGAGAGAATGGAATGGAATAGAGAATGGTATGGAATATGGAATGGAATGGAATAGAGAGAGAATGGAATGGAATAGAGAATGGTATGGAATATGGAATGGAATGGAATAGAGAGAGAATGGAATGGAATATGGAATGGAATAGAGAGAGAATGGAATATGGAATGGAATAGAGAGAGAATGGAATGGAATAGAGAATGGAATGGAATATGGAATGGAATGGAATTTAGAATAGAATAGAATTCTTTATTGGCCAAGTGTGGTTGGACACACAAGGAATTTGTCTCTGGTGCATATATTCTCATAAAGATACATTCGTCAAGAATCATAAGCTACAACAGTTAATGACAGTCGCCTGTATCAATCGTAAGGATACAAGCAACAAAGTTACAGTCCTGCAGTCATAAGTGAGAGGAGATGGGTGATAGGAACGATGAGAAGATTAATAGTAGTGCAGACTTAATAAATAGCTTAGTCACTTCACAAATTCTGCCTGAAGAGATTGTTCCCATTTCACAGAAGTGTTTGGCTCGTTGCTCTCAGTTAAACGAGGGGCAAACGAATTCCTTCGCAGGTCCCAAGTCTGCATCCTGGTGTTTTAATCAAACCTTTTGATCCCTTGACAGATTACGAACCTCAGACCATTTGCGAGCACCTCCAGTACTTATTCGCCTTGCTCCAAAACAGCAAAAGGCGATACATTGACCCATCGGGGTTTGTGAAAGCACTTGGCTTGGACACAGGTCAGCAACAGGTAAGGTTCGAGGCATCCCAGTCAGCTTCTCCCTCTTTCGCCTTCTCGTCTCTCAGAACGACACATTTAAGAGAGCCGTTGCCACACTGAGAAAAACCAGGAATCCTTTTGATGGCAGAAAAATAAAAAGCCCTCCTCACTTGGGCCTGGGCTACTCAGCTGAAAAGTCCCGGTGGAAGGGTTGCCTCTTTCGGAAGATTTTCTGACAATAGCTTACTTCAATGATGGCGAACCTTTTGTGGCTCACATGCCAAAAGCAGGGGGAGCGCAGGGGGGGTCATGCATGGGCATGCCACACCCATAATGCTATATGCAGCGCTCCCCCCATTTTTGGTGTGGTTTTTTTGCCCTCCCCAGGCTCCAGAGGCTTTGTAGGAGCCTGGGGAGGGCAAAAACAGCTTCCCCTGCCCTCCCGGAGGAACTCCAGAGGCTTCAGGAGCTTCCCTGAAGCATCCGGAAAACCGGCCCTATGGGCAAACCAGAAGTTTGGGAACGGACTTCTGGTTTGCTCGTAGGGCCAGTTTTAGCCCTCCGGAAGCTTCCTGAAGGCTCCAGAGGGCTATAACCGGCCCTATGAGCAAATCAGAAGTACGTTCCCGAACTTCTGGTGTGCCCATAGGGCCGATTTTTTGAGCTCCAGAGGCTTCAAGCCTCCGGAGGGCGAAAAATGGCCTCAAAAGAAGGCCTACGTCAGCTGGCCAGCATGCACATGCCAAAAAAGCCAACACAGTTCTAGACTGCATAAACAGAGGGATAGAATCAAGATCTCGGGAAGTGTTAATACCACTTTATAAGGCCTTGGTAAGGCCACACTTGGGATACTGCATTCAGTTCTGGTCGCCACGATGTAGAAAAGATGTGGAGACTCTAGAAAGAGTCCAGAGAAGAGCAACAAAGATGATTAGGGGACTGGAGACTAAAACATATGAAGAACGGTTGCAGGAACTGGGTATGTCTAGCTTAAGAGAAAGAAGGACTAGGGGAGACATGATAGCAGTGTTCCAATATCCCAGGGGTTGCCACAGAGAAGAGGGAGTCAAAATATTCTCCAAGGCACCTGAGGGTAGAACAAGAAGCAATGGGTGGAAACTAATCAAGGAGAGAAGCAACTTAGAACTGAGGAGAAACTTCCTGACAGTTAGAACAATTAATCAGTGGAACAGAAGTTGCCTCCAGAAGTTGTGAATGCCCCAACACTGGAAGTCTTTAAGAAGATGTTGGATCGCCACTTGCCTGAAGCGGTGCAGGGTTTCCTGCCTAAGCAGGGGGTTGGACTAGAAGACCTCCAAGGTCCCTTTCCAACTCTGCTATTCTATTCTATTCTGTTCTGGGTAGCCCTGCCTTGTTTCCTTGAACTCACATCCTGTCTATTCCACTGTTCTTCTAGGATGCCCAGGAGTTTTCCAAGCTGTTCATGTCCCTCCTGGAGGACACCCTGTCTTCTCAGAAAAACCCGGACGTGCGCGACATCGTCCAGAAGCAGTTTTGTGGAGAATACGCCTACGTTACAGTGTAAGGCTTTTCCTTACTGCTTCTCGCTTCCTTCTTCCTTCTTTGGGCTACGGGGCTTTCGGGGGCTCACGGCCGTCTCTTGCTTTGCTCTCTCTCTCCAGTTGCAACCAGTGTGGCCGAGAGTCCAAACTAATCTCCAAGTTTTACGAGCTTGAGTTAAACATCCAGGGCCACAAGCAGCTGTCAGACTGCATCACGGAGTTCCTGAAGGTACCTGTCCGCGAGGGGGAAGAAGGGCCAAACACAGCAGCGCCGGCTTTGGGAGCAGCCTAGGGGACCCGGAGGGGGTCTTGCTTGCCCCTGAGCTTGGTTGGGGAGAGTTGATGACCTTGGGGGTCCCGCTGCCAGTCAGGTCGGGGTGCCTCTGCAGCCAGCTTTGGTCTTTTCTTCCCCTGGCAGGAGGAGAAGCTGGAAGGGGACAATCGCTACTTCTGCGAGTCCTGCCAGAGCAAACAGAACGCCACCCGGAGGATACGCCTGCTCAGCCTTCCTTGCACCCTCAACCTCCAGCTCATGCGCTTCGTGTTTGATAGGTGAGCTGCCTCCTGCGCTCGCCCGAAGCCTTCGCTTCGCGGCGGGATTCCATTTCCATCAGAAAGTGGGCCGCCTGGCGAGGCTGGAATCGAACTGGCTGGGCATGAAGTATCTTCAGAACAAGACACACATGCACACACACGGCAGCTCAGCTTTCGTTTGTCCCGCTGACTTACTGTGTCCTGCCTTTCTTTGGGCAACTAAAAGCGATCTATTTAGAATTTAGAATAACAAGAGTTGGAAGGGACCCTTGGAGGTCTTCTAGGCCAACTCCCTGCTCCTGTTACTACAAAGAGGGTGAGAGAGGGAGAGGGAGGGAGGGAGAAAGGGAGAAAGAGACAGAAACAGAAGGGCGGGGGGAGAGAGAAAGAGGGGGGGAGAGAGACACAGAGGGAGAGACAGGAGAGGAAGAGGGGGGAGGGAGAGAGAGGGAAGAGAGACACGGAGAGGGAGAATAGGGAGGGAGGGAGAGAGAAAGGAGGGCAAGAGAGAGACAGAGGGAGAGACAGGAGGGGGAGAGGGGGGAGGGAGAGAAAGGGGGAAGAGAGACACAGAGGGAGAAACAGGAGAGGGGGAGGGGGAGAAAGAGGGAAGAGAGACACAGAGGGAGGGAGAGGAGAAGAAGTGGGGGGAGGGGGAGGGAGGGGGGGAAGAGAGAAGACACGGAGAGGGAGAAGAGGAGAGGGATAGAAAGAGAGGGAAGAGAGACACAGGGAGAGACGGAGAGGGGAGGGAGGGAGAGAGAAAGAGGGGAAGAGAGACGGGAGGGAGGGGGAGGGAAGGAGAGAAAGAGGGAGAAGAGAGACACGGAGAGGAGGGGGGAGGGGGAGAGAAAGGGGCAAGAGGCACGGAGAGAGGAGAGAGAGGGGGGAGGGAGGGAGAGAAGGGGAAGAGAGATACAGAGGGATAGACAGAGGAGAAGGAAAGGGGGGGAGAGAGAAAGAAAGGGAAGAGAGACACAAAGGGAGAGACAGGAGAGGGAGAAAGAGAGAAAGAGATAGAGGGAGAGACAGGAGACGGAGGGGGGGAGGGAAGGAGAGAGAAAAAGAGGAGGGAGAGGGAGAGACAGAGAGAGGGAGAGAGAGAGATCGGTTTAATGCCAACTGTCCAGTTGGGGAATCCAGAAAAAAGAAACTCCTGGGATGTTATTTTTTCCAAGAGTATAAACTTAAATAAGTCCACCTTGGCACAGAAGAAGCAAAACCGGCTCTGGGCTTCCCTGCACAAACGTGTGCATAGTTCATTCTCCCTTTCCCCATAGGGCCACCCGGAGTCCATTAACGTCCACCAAATCACTACTGTTTGTTTTGTTATGGGAACCAGGCGCCCACTCTGGGACAATTGCTCTGGGTTTTTTTTGGGGGGGAGCACAAGAACCCACCATGCTTGGCAGGCCATTCCCCCCACCTTTGCATTCCAATACACACACACACACACACACACATATACACACCCATTCCTTGTCAAGCTGCAAGCGAAGAGGAATAACGGTCAACGTTGACATGAAGTGCCCCAAGTGACCCAGATGCTTCTGCGCCTGAGGGGCACCGACACCAGGGAGTCTCCAGGTTCCCAATTCAGCCCCCTGTACTCTTGATGTGGAAAAGGACACTGTGCTGTTGCTCTTGTGACCCGGCAGGGGCCAGCAGAGCTGGCAGCAGACTTGGACAGTGAGAAGTTTGGGGAGGAACCTGGGCCAGTCCTGGAGGCTGGGGAAGGCTCTGATGAGGGCTCTGTGTCGGAGGCAGAGAGAGGGCCAGAGCCGTCTGACAGTTATCAGCTGCCTTCAGAGTCTTACATCAGTGAGGCAGAAGAACAGCTGGAGCCTGTTCTCAGTGTGCGCATGCGCAGAGTGGCCAGATGAAGGGAACTGCTAAAGAACAGAGGTCAGCTTGGGAGGAAGGCCACAGGTGGACGATGAATGGCCCCTCCCAGAGGAAATAAAAGAGGAGCAAAAGGGGAGTGGAGTTTGCAGGAGACCATTAGTTCGCTTAATTTGTTCGTGACTCTCCGAGACTCCTTGCCAAGTTTTACAGATACTGGCCTGGCAGCTCTCCAAGCCAGATGAGGTCTGTGACCATAAATCCTCCCTCGAAAGACTTTGCTGGATGTGAATGAATTCACAGTCAATTAATAAAAGGGTTTTTTTGCCCGGACGAGGAGTTGGCTTCAAGCTCTTGGGAAGCCTCGGGTCAGAACAGTTGTCGCTATTACTTTGTGTTGGTACTGCCAGGTGGAAAGGGGTGAACGAGAGCTTTCCTGTGTTAACTAACTAAGTTTGCTATCGTAGGCAAACGGGGCACAAGAAGAAGCTGAACGCTTACATCGAGTTCTCTGAACTGCTGGACCTGGGACCCTTCATGGAAGACAAAGGTAGACAGAGTTGGGGTGGGCACGTTTCCATTCGTTCGGGGTCCTGTTCCCTGCATTGGGGGGGGGGAGGACAGGGCCCTTCTCCCACCTGGAAGCCTAGAATATTATGGGGAGGAGCATTGCTGCCCATGGCTGGCGGGAAAAACAAGGATTGCGGTAGGGGTGGTGGGGGAAGCCTCGCTGTTCCCCAAGCCTTGAGCGCCGCCTTCTGCTGTTTCAGCCAGTGTCTTCGTCTACGAGCTCAGCGCCATCCTCATCCACCGAGGGGTCAGCGCCTACTCGGGCCATTACATCGCCCACGTGAAGGACCCCCAAACCGGGGAGTGGTACCGATTTAACGACGAAGAGATCGAGAAGATGGAAAGCAAGAAGCTGCAGCTGGGAGCGGAGGAGGACTTGGGTAAATGGAGTCACTTCTTGGATCAAATACGGAGGGGGTGTCCACAGCTCAGCATGTAGGTTGGCGCCAGGCCCCTTCTACTTGGCTCGCTACAACTTGGCCTTGGCCGAGATTGTCTCTGGTTGTGGGGGGGTGGGGTGGAGGGAGAGAAGCGGGGCAGGAGAACAAAGGTCCACAGCATTTGCCTTCTTCCTCTCCCCCCTTCCCCCTTTCCCCTCCTCCAGAACCTTCTAAATCTCAGTCTCGGAAGCCCAAGTGCGGGAAGGGGATTTACCGCTCCCGGAATGCCTACATGTTGGTGTATCGGTTGCAGTCGCGGGAGAAGTCCCTGGCTGTTGAACTCCCAGGTGAGGCTTCCCGCATGTCTCCACTCTCGGCCCTTTCCTCCCAACCCGCCCGTCAATGACACGTTGGTGCGTCAGGACAGCCGAACACGCTCCCGTCCCAGATGCACACGAGGGTTAGAAACTGCCGCACTTTGGTTGCCTGGTTGAAAATTCAGAATTGTGATGTGCTGGGGGGGGGGGGGGGATTGGAAGAAGCCTTCTTCTGCCAGCCCCTCCCTGAGTGGAAGGAAGGGCTTGGGGGAGGCTTCCTCCCTTAGTGCTGCCTTTGAGTAGCTGGGGTGGAGGCTCCTTGGGCCAGGGACGAGGAGGAGGAGACCTCTTGTGTCTGTGTGTAGAGGCTCCTTGGGCAAGGGACGAGGAGGAGGAGACCTCTTGTGTCTGTGTGTAGAAGCTCCCTCGACAGGGAGGAGGAAGAGGCCTCTTCGGTGTGTGCGTGTGTGTGTGTGTGTCTCCCTGGGCCAGGGAGGAGGAGGTCTTTGGGCGTGGCTGCCGCCTCCTGCTGCCATCCCTCTCCTCGGCTTCTCCCCGCCTTAGCTTTCCTGCAGGAGCTGGTGGATGAGGACAACAGCAGGTTTGAGGAGTGGTGCCACGAAATGGCCGAGATGCGGAAGCAGAGCGTGGCGCGGGGCAAGGTCAAGCACGAAGAGGTGAAGGAGCTCTACCAGAAGTTGCCTGCCAAAGCTGGTCTGTAAGACCTTCCAATTACGTGTCTCTTCTTTGTAGGGCGGCTCTGGGCCAAGGCAGAAGGGCAGGGGAGGGGGCGGCTCTGGCCTTCCCCCCAGGGTTGGAAAGCTTCCTACATACGACGCTAGGTACAGTCCCCCCCCCTTTCCATCTCCCAAGAGAGCCAACCATAGCATGGCCTACTCTCTGAGTTGGGGTGGGCGGGGCGTCCATATTTACTCAGCAGGAATGCCTTAGGACAAGGGTCTCCAACCTTGGCAACTTTTAAGACTTTTGGACTTCAACTCCCAGAATTCCTCAGCCAGCAAAGCTTCAACTCTGGGAGTTGAAGTCAAGATTGAAAGTTGCCAGAGGAATTCTGGGAGTTGAAGTCCACAAATCTGAAAGTTACCAGAGGAATTCTGGGAGTTGAAGTTTCCAGAGGAATTCTGGGAATTGAAGTCCACAAGCCTTAAAAGTTGCCAGAGGAATTCTGGGAGTTGAAGTCCAAAAGTCTGAAAGTTGCCAGAGGAATTCTGGGAGTTGAAGTCCATAAGTCTGAAAGTTACCAGAGGAATTCTGGGAGTTGAAGTCCACAAGCCTTAAAAGTTGCCAGAGGAATTCTGGCAATTGAAGTCCACAAGCCTTAAAAGTTGCCAGAGGTATTCTGGGAATTGAAGTCCACAAGCCTTAAAAGTTGCCAGAGGAATTCTGGGAGTTGAAGTCCACAAGCCTTAAAAGTTGCCAGAGGAATTCTGGGAGTTGAAGTCAACAAGCCTTAAAAGTTGCCAGAGGAATTCTGGGAGTTGAAGTCAACAAGTCTGAAAGTTACCAGAGGAATTCCGGGAGTTGAAGTTTCCAGAGGAATTCTGGGAGTTGAAGTCCACAAGCCTTAAAAGTTGCCAGAGGAATTCTGGCAATTGAAGTCCACAAGCCTTAAAAGTTGCCAGAGGTATTCTGGGAATTGAAGTCCACAAGCCTTAAAAGTTGCCAGAGGAATTCTGGGAGTTGAAGTCCACAAGCCTTAAAAGTTGCCAGAGGAATTCTGGGAGTTGAAGTCAACAAGCCTTAAAAGTTGCCAGAGGAATTCTGGGAGTTGAAGTCAACAAGTCTGAAAGTTACCAGAGGAATTCCGGGAGTTGAAGTTTCCAGAGGAATTCTGGGAGTTGAAGTCCACAAGCCTTAAAAGTTACCAGAGGAATTCTGGGAGTTGAAATTTCCAGAGGAATTCTGGGAGTTGAAGTCCACAAGCCTTAAAAGTTTCCAGAGGAATTCCGGGAGTTGAAGTCCACAAGCCTTAAAAGTTTCCAGAGGAATTCCGGGAGTTGAAGTTTCCAGAGGAATTCTGGGAGTTGAAGTCGACAAGTCTGAAAGTTACCAGAGGAATTCTGGGAGTTGAAGTCCACAAGCCTTAAAAGTTTCCAGAGGAATTCCGGGAGTTGAAGTTTCCAGAGGAATTCTGGGAGTTGAAGTCGACAAGTCTGAAAGTTACCAGAGGAATTCTGGGAGTTGAAGTCCACAAGCCTTAAACGTTGCCAGAGGAATTCTGGGAGTTGAAGTCCACAAGCCTTAAAAGTTGCCAGAGGATTTCTGGGAGTTGAAGTCCACAAGTCTGAAAGTTACCAGAGGAATTCTGGGAGTTGAAGTCCACAAGCCTTAAAAGTTGCCAGAGGAATTCTGGGAGTTGAAGTCCACAAGTCTGAAAGTTACCAGAGGAATTCTGGGAGTTGAAGTCCACAAGCCTTAAAAGTTGCCAGAGGATTTCTGGGAGTTGAAGTCCACAAGCCTTAAAAGTTGCCAGAGGAATTCCGGGAGTTGAAATCCACAAGCCTTAAAAGTTGACAAGGTTGGAGACCCCCTGCCTTTTGATGTCTATTTAAAGGCCCCTCGCTTTGGCGGGCATCATCCGAGCTCGGCCCTTGGTCTTCTGACTTGCTGCCGCCTCCCCCCAATCCCCACAGGGCAGAGGGCAGGAACGGGACAGAAGCTGACCAGCTGTTGCATAGCCGGGAAGGGACGTGGCGGAGGGGTTGATTGGTGGTTTGAAGGGGAGTGGGGAAGATGCACGATCTTAAAACTGTGCGCTGTGGTCGGTGTTGGAGGCGGAGGGAGCCGGGGGTGCTGACGCTCTGGCCCTCTGCGCCCTCCCTCAGGCTGCCCCTACGACTTTGTCTCCCTGGAATGGCTGCAGCAGTGGCTGGACGAATCGACGCCCCCCAAAGCCATCGACAACACGGGCTGTTTGTGCTCCCACGGCAAACTGCACCCAGATAAGATCTCCACCATCAAGCGAGTCTCAGAGGACGTGGCCGACTACTTCTACAAGCGATACGGAGGAGGACCCAGGCTGACAGGTGTGTGTGTGGGAGGTGTGGGGGGGAGCCCTTCCTGGACCAGGCCAGCTTCAACCTGTGCCTCCTCCTCCTCCTCTTCCTCCTCCTTTTCGGTGTGATCCCCTCTGCAAGGAAGGCAAGGAATACCAGGCAGATGGAGCTGCTTATGCGCTTGCAGGGAAGGGGAAGGGAGCCTTCCCGCTCTGCAGGAGGTGCGATCTCTCACACCGTTGCAAAGTTGGCATTGCACCTCTGCTGGTGCGTTGCCACATTTGTCAGTTTCCTCCCTCTCCCCCTCGCACCTTCCCCAGCACGTTTTCGCAGATGCGAGGTGCGACCCGAGGAATCCCCATTGGCAAAAACCGGGCGACTGCCTACGAAAGCTCAGGGAAATCTCCCTTCGCCTTCTTCTCTCTCCTCTCCCCCCCCCCCCCCCCCCGTGCGGGAGCTCTCGGCTGAGTCTCCTCTGCAGGGTGGGCAGTGGGATGGCAAAGGCTCCCCCTTGCTGAATAGCCGAGAAGGGGGGTCCCTGGATGATTGGATGGATGGATGGATGGCTCCCTGCCTGCCTGCCTGCCTGGATGATTAGATGGATGGATGGATGGCTCCCTGCCTACCTGCTGCCTGCCTGCCTGCCTGGATGATTGGATAATTGGATGAATGATTGGATGGATGGATAGGTGGCTTCCTGCCTGCCTGCTGCCTGCTTGGATGATTGGATAATTGGATGAATGATTGGATGGATGGATGGATGGATGGATGGGTGGGTGGGTGGGTGCCTGCCTGCCTGCCTGCCTGCCTGCCTGCCTGCCTGCCTGCCTGCCTACCTGCCTGGATGTTTGGATAATTGGATGAATGATTGGATGGATGGATGGATGGATGGATGGATGGATGGATGGATGGATGGATGGATGGATGGATGGATGGATGGATGGGTGGATGGGTGGGTGGGTGGGTGGCTTCCTGCCTACCTGCTGCCTGCCTGCCTGGATGATTGGATAATTGGATGAATGATTGGATGGATGGATGGATGGATGGATGGATGGATGGATGGGTGGGTGGGTGGGTGGGTGGCTTCCTGCCTACCTGCTGCCTGCCTGCCTAGATGTTTGGATAATTGGATGAATGATTGGATGGATGGATGGATGGATGGGTGGGTGGGTGGGTGGGTGGCTTCCTGCCTACCTGCTGCCTGCCTGCCTGGATGATTGGATAATTGGATGAATGATTGGATGGATGGGTGGGTGGGTGGGTGGGTGGCTTCCTGCCTACCTGCTGCCTGCCTGCCTGGATGATTGGATAATTGGATGAATGATTGGATGGATGGGTGGGTGGGTGGGTGGGTGGCTTCCTGCCTACCTGCTGCCTGCCTGCCTGGATGATTGGATAATTGGATGAATGATTGGATGGATGGGTGGGTGGGTGGGTGGGTGGCTTCCTGCCTACCTGCTGCCTGCCTGCCTGGATGATTGGATAATTGGATGAATGATTGGATGGATGGATAGGTGGCTGCCTGCCTGCCTGCCTGCCTGGATGTTTGGATAATTGGATGAATGATTGGATGGATGGATGGATGGATGGATGGATGGATGGATGGATGGATGGATGGATGGCTTCCTGCCTACCTGCTGCCTGCCTGCCTGGATTATTGGATAATTGGATGAATATTGGATGGATGGATGGGTGGGTGGCTTCCTGCCTACCTGCTGCCTGCCTGCCTGGATGTTTGGATAATTGGATGAAAGATAGGATGGATGGATGGGTGGCTGGCTGGCTGGCTCTCTGCCTACCTGCTGCCTGCCTGCCTGGATGATTGGATCATTGGGTGATTGGATGGATGGATGCCTTTCATCCTCCTTCCTCTTCCTCCCTCAGTGAAAGCCCTCTGCAAGGACTGCGTGGTGGAGAGATGCCGGGTACTGCGGCTGAAAAGTCGGTTAAGCGAGGACTACAAAGCCGTCTGCAACCTCCTCAAAGCAGCCGTCAAGGGGTGAGCGGCTTCCGCCGGGCAGAGAGGGAATTCGGGAGTTGGGCGGGCAAGAGGTGGAGGTTCCCAATTCCGCCGCTCCCTCCCCGCCTCCCCGGGCTGTGAGTTGCCCCTCTCGCCCCGCAGGAGCGACGGGTTTTGGGTAGGAAAGTCCTCCCTACGGAGCTGGCGCCAGCTGGCCCTGGAGCAGCTGGATGACTCGGACGAGGACACCGAGCCGAGCAACGGCAAGATGAACGGCGACGCCAAGGAGAGAGGTAGCTCCCTCCTCACCCCCGTCACTCCCGAACTCTCTTAGTCAAGGCAGGCCTGGCCTCTCCATATGGCCCCCAAGGTTGGGTCTCCCTGGGCCAGCACCTGTTTGCAGCCTCAAAGGTTGTCAGGATGACTTGAGGGATTCAGCCTTAACCTTGATCATCCTGGTTTGAGCTTGGGACAAACCTGAAGCGAAGTCTGCTTCCCTGGTTAAAGACTCTATGGAATCCCTGCTGGTGGCAAACTCCCTGGGCCTGCAGGCTGGCCGTTATCCTCTGCTTTCAGGGGAAGGGAGAGTCTGAGGGAGGGAGGAGGCAAGGAAGGAAAAAGAGAGAGGGGGGAAGGAAGGGGAGGGTAGCGAAGGAAGGAAAGGAAAGGACAAGAAAGAAAGGAGGGAAAAGAGAGGACAAAAGGGAAGGGGAGGAAGGAAGGGGAAGGACAAGAAAGAAAGGAGGGAAAAGAGAGGACAAAAGGGAAGGGGAGGAAGGAAGGGGAAGGACAAGAAAGAAAGGAAGGAAGGGAAAGGACAAGGAAGGAAGGAAGGAAAAGGGAGGACAAAAGAAGGGAAGGGGAGGAAGGAAGGAAGGAGGAGGACAAAGAAAGGGGAGGATAAGGAAGGAAGGGGAGAAGAAGCCAAAGGAAGGAGATGAAAAAGGGGAGAAAAGGAAGGAAGGAAGGAAGGAAGGCTCCAGGGCAAATGCTCCAGAGACTTGAGAGTGCAGCCAGCCTGCCTCTGTCCTGTGGAGGGAGGATCACCCAACCCCATCTTGTCCCCTCAGCCAGGTTGCAAGAGGGTCTTTTGACTTGTCCCCCCACCCCACCCTCCTTGCTTTTTCTCCTCCACAGAGGAGCCCAGTGCAGAGAAACGAGGAGAAGAAGAGGAGCTGAAGTTCAACGAGGACATCGTGTGCCCCCACGGTGAGCGGGGAGGGAGGGCAACGACGAGATCCTTACTTGGTTCTAGCAGCCGCAAGGCATTCCTTCCCTCCCTTCCTCCTTCCCTCCCTCGGGAGCTGTTCCTGCAACTGGCTTTCCCAGGAGAATGGCTTGTTCCACTCTTCCTCCCAAACCTGGCCAGGCGCGTGTGGTGGGAATCCAGCCGTTGACATCATTCAAAATCCAGGAAGCGCCGAGATCGCTTGGTCCTCCTGGTCAGGCTGACACCGGCGTCCCAAGGGCGACTCGCTCACCTTGGAGACACATTTGCAGCTGTGTGGCGTTGGGGAGGGACACACCTCCCGCCAGGCCCCCCTAATTTCCACTCTCAGCCAAACTGGAGAGCAGGTGGAGGTGTGGCCCCAGCGGGATCATACCCCAAGGCATTTCTCCTCTTCCCCCTCCCCCCTCCCGACTCCTCTGCTTGAGATTACCGTTCATTGGATCTTTTTGTAGTTCTATCTCTATAGTCTCAGTTTATGTTTCGTTAAATCCATTTGATTTCTTATATCCTTTTTTTTGGTGGGTCGTTGTGTAGTTCCGTCTCTAATCCAGGGGTCGGCAACCGTAAACACTCAAAAGAGCCACAAAAGTCTTAACTGGAAGCGCCCCCCCCCCCCATTCAATTCTGGAGCTGACCAGGTCCCGTTCGTCCTACCATAGAGTCTCCTCCTAGCGTGGCGTCCTTTTTCCTCTGCCTGTCCTAACCGAAAACCCTATCAATTGTGGAGCTGACAGGAAGTCCAGTTCTCCCACCATAGAGTCTCCTAGCACGTCATCCTTTTTCCTCTGCCTGTCCTAACCGAAAACCCTATCAATTATGGAGCTGACAGGAAGTCCAGTTCTCCCACCATAGAGTCTCCTAGCATGGTGTCCTTTTTCCTCTACCTGTCCTAACCAAAAGCCCTATCAATTGTGGAGCTGACAGGAAGTCCCGTTCTCCCACCATAGAGTCTCCTCCTAGCGTGGCATCCTTTTTCCTCTACCTGTCCTAACCAAAAACCCTATCAATTGTGGAGCTGACAGGAAGTCCAGTTCTCCCACCATAGAGTCTCCTAGCATGGTGTCCTTTTTCCTCTACCTGTCCTAACCGAAAGCCCTATCAATTGTGGAGCTGACAGGAAGTCCCGTTCATCCCACCATAGAGTCTCCTCCTAGCTCGGTGTCCTTTTTCCTCTTCCTGTCCTAACCGAAAGCCCTATCAATTGTGGAGCTGACAGGAAGTCCAGTTCTCCCACCATAGAGTCTCCTAGCATGGTGTCCTTTTTCCTCTACCTGTCCTAACCAAAAGCCCTGTCAATTATGGAGCTGACAGGAAGTCCAGTTCTCCTACCATAGAGTCGTCTCCTAGCGTGGCGTCCTTTTTCCTCTACCTGTCCTAACCAAAAGCCCTATCAATTGTGGAGCTGACAGGAAGTCCCGTTCTCCCACCATAGAGTCTCCTCCTAGCGTGGCATCCTTTTTCCTCTACCTGTCCTAACCAAAAACCCTATCAATTGTGGAGCTGACAGGAAGTCCAGTTCTCCCACCATAGAGTCTCCTCCTAGCATGGCGTCCTTTTTCCTCTGCCTGTCCTAACCGAAAGCCCTATCAAATGTGGGGCTGACAGGAAGTCCAGTTCCTCCCACCATAAAGTCTCCTTCTAGCATATAAGCCTCCTAAAGGCTCTGCATGGCCATTTTGGTGAAGGGAGCGGGGTTTCGGGAGGCCAAAAATGCTGTATTCAGTGTATAAGACGCACCCAGATTTTCACCCTCTTTTTTGAGGGGACAAAGGTGCGTCTTATACTCTGAAAAATGTGGTACTTATTTTCTGCTTCACTCTGATGGATTTTCAGGTTGGGATCCAAGCAAGCTCAAGGTTCCATATTTACACAAAAATAGATTCCCTCCTCCACATTTTATTGTCGTCGTAACATATGTCATCTTCTTTTTTTTCCCCCCAAGACTTTTTTTTTAATTTTCAAAACAAACACAACACATAAAATCTTCCTTTTTCGCATACTGTAGGAAGTGTTTCAGTTGGTTACAAAAGGCTTTCGTGCCTCTCTTCCACAGTCATATGTCATCTTCTTTTATTGGGTTGTGATCCACCCAGTTACTTGTTCCTATATGTTTGTGGAGGAAAACCTGCCTATTGCTCGTCCGGGTTCCTTTGCCTCCCCCACCCCCCTCCCCCAAACTGTGGCCCCCTAGGATGGTGGACCTAGGGTGAGGAGGAGAGGAGAAACTGCCCATCTATGCAGTTGCCCAAAAAGAGGCCTTGGCAACCTCTGAGCAAGCAGGGTTAGCGCATCACTGGAGGGAGAAGAGCAAGACGCATCGTTGGGGTATTTCCTCTGCTCTTTTAGAGGCTAATTTAAAAATAAAAATTTGGGAAGAACAAGTGAGGTCCTGAAGCAGGAGGGAAGGAAAGAAAGGGGAGGACAAAAGAAGGGAAGGAAGGAAGGACAGGGGAGGAGCCTTTCTAGATAAGAGCTTCCATTGGCTTGAAAATCTGTAGAGGTCATGGTTCTCCCAAAGTTTTGTTGTTTTTTTCCGGAGGCAAGTGGACTTCCTTGTTTTGTTTTGTTTTCTTTTAAAGACATTTTGCTTCTCATCCAAGAAGCTTCTTCAGCTCTGGCAGGATGCTGGGGAATGGAAAGGTTTCTATTCCTTGCAGACAGCTGGTCATTTGCATCCTTTTAGAGGGTCGTTGAGGCCTCTCGGAGGTTTGTCCGTGTCCTCAGGGTCACCTGAGCGGTGCAAATGGTTTCTGTAGCCTGCCATTTTCCCCCCTCTGGAAATCCCTTCCTCCTCCCCCCACCGTTCCAAGGCTCCTCATCCCAAATTGTGTAGCTAAAAGTCCGTAGAGATTCTCAAGTCATCCTGGTCGTGGTTCTCCCAAAGGTGCTTTTTTTTCCAGGAGGCAACTGGACTTCCTTGTTTGTGTTGTTTTTCTTTTGCTTCTCATCCAAGAAGCTTCATCAGCTCTGACTGGATGAGAGTGGGGAAAGGAAGGATTGATCCTCCTTGCGGACAGCTGGTCATTTGCATCCTTTTAGAGGGTCGTTGAGGCCACTCAGAGGTTTCTCTGTGTCCTCAGGGTCACCAGAGTGGTGCAAATAGTTCCTGTAATTTTTTTCCCCCTCTGGAAATCCCTTCCTCCTCCCCCACCATTCCAAGGGTCCTCATCCCAAATTGCCTAGCTAAAAAGTCTGTCGAGATTCTCAAGTCCTCCAGGTCCTGGTTGTCCCAAAGATGCTCCCTCCTCCCCGGTCTCATCTTCTTAATTTCAATTCTGCCAGAGCTGAAGAAGCTTCTTGAATGAGGAGCGAAACATCTTCCAAAGGGGGGGGGGGGGGAATAAGCAACTCCAGTTGCCTCCTGAACAAAAAAAACAAAATAAGCCACTTTGGGCTTCCCTTGGCCTGGGGTTGATCTGGTTGTCATGTGCCCCGGAGGCCATTTGGGGCCTCGGGAGGAGTTTGCGTCGTGCCAGAACACGTTGCCGGCACAGCGGTGCTCACCTCTGGCCGCCTCTGCCAGGCATATCGTGTCCTCGGGGAGCTTAGGTAGGTGTTTCTCTGGATCTAATCCTCCTTTTGTGCCGCTGCAGAGCAGGAACGAGCCGAGCGGCAGAAGCAAAGCAAGTTCCCACTCCCCCACCCCACCCCGTCGGCTTAATTGCCGGCTGACTCCTTTGTAATTGGCCGGTAACCTTAGCGACAGCTCTGCAAGGAGTTGGATGGCAACGGGGTTCCTCCAGATGTTCCCTTCGCTGCGGAGGGGAGCAGCGAGCGGGGGGGCCTTTTGGTGTGCACGCTCTGCTCGGAAGGGGCGGCCAGGAGAGGGGCTCCCAATTTAGGGGGAAGGGGGAGGGAAGGAGCCAGCCCCGGCGGGGGGGGGGAGCAAACAGCTCTCTTGGTCCCCCTGCTACCTGTAAAGTTTGGGAGTGGGTCCCTTTTGCTGGGAAGGAGGGGCTCTTTGGAGGAGCCAGCTGCTGCTGGAGGGAGGGGGACAGGACACGGTGCAACATTCAGGCGGCATTTCCGTCCCGTTTCCCCCCCCCCCCCCCCATGGCAATTTAATTTTATTTAATTTATTAAATTTATAGACCGCCCCCTCTCCCCAAAGGGACTCGGGGCGGTGTACAGACCACAATAAAACAATATACAAACTTAGATAATTATAAATACCCATTAAAACAAATTATATGATAGGCTGTACAGTTATAATTAAAAATTAAAACAACCTAAAGAAAGTCTATCCCTAAACATTTAAAATTTAAAATATAGGCTAGAGGGACACAAAAGCTAGTTAGGCCAGGCCAGCTAGATTAAACATGTGGGTCTTAAGTTTCTTACGGAAGGAGCGGAGATCGATCGTTATTCTAATATCGGAGGGGAGGTCATTCCAGAGGGTCGGGCCCATCACCGAGAAGGCCCTACTCCTGGGCGTCACCCGCTGGCACTGCCTAGTGGACAGCACCCGGAGGAGTCCCTCCCTGTGAGAGCGAATCGGCCGCAGGGATGTTTGGGGCAGGATGCGATCCCGCAGGTAGCTAGGTCCTGTGCCATAGAGCGCTTTGAAGATGATAGTCAACATCTTGAAACGAAAAAGCTGGCATCCAAAAAGGAATGCTTGATGGTGGTACCGAAGGTGTTCGGGCACCACCTTTTCCCTCCCCCTGGCCCCTCACCATGGCAAAACCACTGCCATTTTGTGGTCACTTCCAATGTCCTCCATGAGGACAGAGAAGGAAGGGGTCTTGAGCCGCGGTGGCGCAGTGGTTAGAGTGCAGTACTGCAGGCTCCTTCTGCTGACTGCCAGCTGCCAGAAGTTCAAATCTCACCAGGCTGGAGGTTGACTCAGCCTTCCATCCTTCCGAGGTGGGTAACTGCTTAAATAGGGCTGTAAAGCACCGCGAAACGGTATATAAGTGCTATTGCTACAAGAGCCATAATGGCACAGTGTTTGCGATGCAGTATTGCAGGCTAATTTGGCCGACTGCCAGCCGTTCGATCCTGATCGGGCTCAAGGTCGACTCAGCCTTCCCTCTTTCCGAGGTCGGTAAAATGAGGACCCAGATTGTTGGGGACAAGAGGCTGACTCTGTAAACCCCTTAGAGAGGGCTGTAAAAGCACTGCAAAGAGGTATATACGTCTTAAGTGCTATTGTGAGACAGATCTGTGTGGGCGCACTTCCCTGGCAGGGAAGCTCTCCTCCTCTGGGGTCCTTGCGCTGTTGGCAGGCAAGCCAAAGGGCGACCGGAGTCTCTGGGGGGTCAGGATCTGCCCCTCGGCCATCCGGACAGCATCTCTTCCGCTTCCGTCCGCAGGCAACCTTTGCATCTTGGAGAACGAGAGGCGCGTGGTCTGCAGGGACGCCTGGGAGAAGCTTCAGCGCTACTTCCGGAACGCCCCAGAATTCCCCAGCAGCAGAGACTCCTGCTCCCAGTGCAAGGTGCGGGGGGAACTTTGGAGGGAGGGAGCACGGAAGAAGTCACGTGAGCAGCTTCAGGAGGCCAAGATGGAGACTGGCTGTGGAGTCAGGACTGAAGCCTCACACCAGGAAGGCATTTTGGGGAGGGTGTGTGTCTTCCTTGAGACCTAGAGGGGCCTGGGGTCAGTTTCCTTCCAGCCTTCGGACTCGGCAAGATTGCAACTTCAGTGTTGTGGCCTGCCAGCAGATTCGGACAGTGAGGAGGTTGGGGAGGAAGATGGGGCCAGTCCTGGAGTCTGGGGGAGTCTCTGATGAGGGCTCTGCGTCAGAGGCAGAGATGGGGACTGAGGCATCGGACAGTTATCAGCTGCCTTCGGAGTCAGACATCAGTGAGGCAGATGAATAGCTGGAGCCCATTCCTAGTGTGACCATACGCAGAGCGGCCAGACGAAGGGAACAGCTAAGGAACAGGGCTCGACTTGGGAGGAAGGCCACAAGATGGACGATGAATGGTCCCTCCCGGAGGAAATAAAAGAGGAGCGGAAGGGGAGTGGAGCTTGCAGGAGACCATTAGTTCGCTTTATTGGTTTGTGACTCTCCAAGATTCCTTGCCAAGTTTTTCAGATATCAGCCTGGCAACTCTCCAAGTCAGATGAGGTCTGTGACCATAAATCCTCCCTCGAAAGACTTGGCTGGAAGTGAACGAGCAGAATTCACAGTCAATGAATAAAAGGGTTTTTTGCAGGGATCGGGAGTTTGTTTCGCGCTTTTGGGAAGCCTCGATCAGGACATTCAGCCCCTTCCGCTGTTGTTGCTTTGCCCAGTGGAGTAGGCCAATCCCCCCCCCCCACCTCCTAAAAACAGGCAGACCCTCACTCCTTCCAGGAAGGGGCCCCCTGTGACCAGCGCTTGCCTTTCTACAGATCCTGGAGCGGGAAGGGGAGGAGAACGAAGCCCTGCACAAGATGATGGCCAATGAGCAGAAGGCCAGCCTGCCTCACCTCTTCCAGGACAAGACCCGGCCCTGTCTCAGCAGCTGGCCTGAGGTGGGGGGGAAACGGGGGATATTAGGGGGGGGAGCGGGGGGGAAGCGACTCAAGGCTCTCTGGCCAAGATGTTTCGCTGGGGAGGGAGGGGAGGGGGCTGCCCATTTAAGTGAGGAACCGCTGTGACCGGCCCCGTAAATCAGCAGCCGCAGGAAAAGATTCAGCCGTGCTTTGCAAGCGACAGAATTCTCCGAATTGCAGCCTAGAGGTCCTGTGTGTTCCTTGGGGAGCAGGAGGGTGAGGCAGGATCTCCCCGGAGTCCTGGCTTTGCTTTCCTTCTCTCTCCCCCTCCCCATTTCTCCCAAAAGGCTTAAGTTCCCCTGCAACCTGACTGAGTGCCGGGCCTCCCTTTGGGACCCTCGGGGCCCTTAATGATGACCTCTCTTTTCCCCAGGAGGTGGGGGAGCTCTACGTGGTCTCCAGGTTCTTTGTGGAGGAATGGCGGAAGTTTGTGAGGTGAGCCGCCTTCCTCCTCCTCCTCCTCCTCCTCCCTCACAAACCCCGCTCCCTTCTATCCCTGATGACGTTCCCTATTTGGGTCATGAAATGTCCTGGAGAAAGCAAGCAAGCTCAGAGGGCACCAAGGACCCCACAGTTTTCTCCTCTTCCTCCTCCTCCTCCTCCTCCTCCTCTCCATTGACCCCACTCCCTTCTATCCCTGATGACGTTCCCTAGTTGGGTTATGAAACGTCTGCAAGAAAACCACCCAGCTCAGAGAGCACCAAGGACCCCACAGTTATCTCCTCTTCTTCCTCCTCTTCCTCCTCTTCCTCCTCTCCATAAACCCCACTCCCTTCTAGCCCTGATGACAAACCTTAGCGGGGTCATGAAATGTCCTGGAGAAAGCAACCAAGCTTAGAAAGCACCAAGAACCCCACGTTATCTCCTCTCCTTCCTCCTCCTCCTCTCCATAAACCCCACTCCCTTCTAGCACTGATGACGTTCCTTAGTTGGGTCACGAAACATCTGCAAGAAAACCACCCAGCTCAGAGAACACTAAGGACCCCACAGTTCTCTCCTCTTCTTCCTCCTCCTCTTCCTCCTCCTGTCCATAAACCCCACTCCCGTCTAGCACTGATGACGTTTCCCAGTTGGGTTATAAAACATCTGCAAGAAAACCACCCAGCTCAGGGCAGCAAGGACCTCACAGTTCTCTCCTCTTTTTCCTCCTCCTCCTCTTCCTCCACCTCTCCATAAACCCCACTCCCTTCTAGCACTGATTACGTTCCTTTATTTGGGTCACGAAACAGCTGCAAGAAAACCACCCAGCTCAAGGCAGCAAGGACCTCACAGTCTCTCCTCTTCCTCCTCATCCTCTTCTTCCTCTTCCTCCTCCTCTCCATAAACCCCACTCCCTTCTAGCCCTGATGATGTTCCTTAGCTAGGTCATGAAATGTCTTGGAGAAAGCAACCACGCTCAGAAAGCACCAAGGACCCTACAGTCGTTGTCGTCCTCCCCCTCCTCCTCCCCCTCTTCCCTTCCATGTAGGGCAGCTCTCCTGGGAACGGCTCCTCCATCCCCTCCACATCCTTTGGTCCGCTCGTGTGCCCACCCCTTTCTCCCTCCCCACCCCCCACCCCTCCGTTCCATTGGGCGCTCACGCACGCGCCTTTCCTCCCCCCTCCCCATTTCTGCTAGCCAAAGGGAGTCTGCAACACGCCCTCCCTCCCCTTTTCTTGCCTTCCACCAGGAGGCCCACCCGATGCAGCCCCGTCTCTTCCGTTGGAAACCGGGAATTGCTGTGCCCCCACGGGGGGCTGATGTTCACTGTTGCGTCCATGACCAAGGACGACTCTAAACTGTGAGTGTCTTCCGTCCGGCGCCTTTCCCCCCCTGGAAAGCTGGAGAGAAGAGCCAAGCGGCTCAGGGCACCGGGGTGTGTGTGTGTCTGCGGCTCCAGCAGCATAACACACACACAAACACACACACCAGACGGCCTTTGCACAAGGCATTCAGCCTTCCCTCCCCCCTCGACTCTTCCCTGGTGTCCGGCGTCCCTGAGGGTCTGGAGGTGCGAGGGGTCGCGTGGGTGGCCTTTGAGAGAAGACAGCCGGTTCTGCTTCTTGGCACAGTATAGCTCTGATATGGCCCGACGAATGGGAGAAGATCGGAAAGCTTTTCGTGGTGGATCACGCCATCCGAGTGATCAGGAGGGAAGCCCCCCAGGAGAGCGCAGAGCGCCTGCTCTACATGACCGAACCTGGTGAGTGAGCGAGCGAGCAGGAAGGGGAGGGGGGCAAGAGAAATTGACATATCACGGACGCTGCTCCCTTCAGCTGTGGGGCACTTCTCGGCAGGCGTCAAGCTCGGGTATATCCCACTTCTGAAGCGGCCTAGTGGGCAGCTGGGTGCCGTGGCAGCCTCTCTGCCAGGACCCTCAGAGCAGACACACCGGGGGGAAGAGAAATGTTGGTTGCATGCCACGTCTCCTTCCTTTCCCTTGATTTGCCCAGGGCTGCTGCATGTCACCTTTAATTCTTCTACACCCATCGCAGCTGTGACTCCTCTCTCTCTCTCTCTCTCTCTCTCTGGTCTGGCATGTTGAGTTTTAATTCCAAGGGCCTTAAGTCAGAGTTGTGTTGTGTTGTGGACCGCCAGCAGAGATTTCAGACAGTGAGGAGGTTAGGGAGGAAGATGGGCCAGTCCTGGAGTCTGGGGAAGGCTCTGACGAGGGCTCTGTGTCAGAGGCAGAGAGGGGGCCAGGGCCGTATGCCACTTATCAGCTTCAGGGGAGACAAGGTGCCCTGGGGGGGATGAGAAGGGCGGGACAGGGGTTCAGATGCCGGGTGGGATCTGTTGTGGCCTGCCAGCGGCCAGTGGAGTTGGCGGCAGATTTGGAGAGTAAGGAGGTTGGGGAGGAACATGGGTCAGTCATCAGTGAGCAGACGAACAGCTGGAGCCTGTTCCCAGTGTGCGTATGCGCAGAGTTGCCAGACGAAGGGAACCGCTAAAGAACAGGGGTCGATTGGGAGGAAGGCCACAGGGGGACGATGAATGGCCCCTCCCAAAGGAAATAAAAGAGGAGCGAAAGGGGAGTGGAGTTTGCAGGAGACAATTAGATTGCTTCATTGATTCGTGACTCTCCGAGACTCCTGGACAAGTTTTGCAGATATCGGCCTGGCCGCTCTCCAAGCCAGAGAAGGTCTGTGACCGTAAATCCTCCCTCGAAAGACTTTGCTGTAGGTGAATGAGCAGAATTCACAAGAAATTAAGAAAAGGGGGTTTTGTCGGGACCAGGAGTTAGCTTCATGCTCTCGGGAAGCCTCGGTCAGAACAAATTGTGACTCTCTCTCTGCCCCACCGCGACAGTCCATTTCGCTGGCTGAGATCCTGCAGAGCACACGGCGGTCTCTGCAGAGACGGGACCTCTTTTCCTCCTTGCTCTCTTCCCCCACCCCCAGAGCTGTGCCTGGACTGCCGAGAAGGGCTGTTGTACCAGCAGCAGAGAGACCTGCGGGAATACACCCAGGCCACTATCTACGTGCGGAAAGTGGTGGACGATAAAAAGGTCGGTTGTACGCCCCACCCCCCTCCTCTCCGGCCAGAAAAATCTTGGGGATTCAAAGGGTGGGTGAGCTAGAAGAGCTGGTGACGGGCCCGGATATTCTGCTTTTGGGGTTCAGAACACCACCACCCCTCCGCTTCTGGGCCGGAGTCTCAGCAGAGCACTTGGTGTCTGTTTCTGCTCCATTAGGCGGCCGATGAACGGAGGGCCCAAAATAGAGCTAATTCTGCTCTTTAGGGCTTTTGTAAACTGGGGTGGATTCATTCAAGGCCGGGTTCCTTCTTCGATGTCACAATCAGTCCCGGCCCTTCAGCAATTCTGTTAAAAGCAAGAAGGTGGGGGGAACCCCTCCATTTGTGAGATGCCTCTCCCAATGGCAGCCCCCGGGCCTTGGCTTTGTCCACGGTCGCTGCATCGCCCCTCTCCCCACCCACCCCCATGCAAAGCCAGCCAGGGCTGCAATCAAGCAAGGCTGATTTAGGGGGGGTGGGGGGGGCTTGGGCCCTTCTGGCTGTTTTCCACAGTGCTCTTTCTAGAAAATCTTGATCTCTCGTGTTTGCATGGCCCTGGATCCCAAAGGTGCTTTTTTTTTTTCAAAAGGCCACTGGACTTTCTTGGTTTTTCTTTGAAGAGGTTTCGCTTCTCATCCAAGAAGCTTCTTCGGCTCTGAAGAACAGTTTCTTGGATGAGAAGCGACAACCGTGACCTGTATGACTGAGTATCTGCAGACAAGCCCTGTTGGGTGTATCCTTATTTTTGGGGACTGGGCCCCAAGCTTTGAGTATCTCCCAGGGGGTTGTTATGAGTGAGTTCCCACTCAGTGTGAACGTTCAATTCCAAAGAAGAGAATAGTAGAGAATAGAATAGAATACAGAATAGAATATAGAATAAGAATAAATGGAATAAGAATAGAATAATGAAGGAATAGAATAGAAGAACAGAATAGAATACAGAATAGAATGGAATGTAGAATAAGAATAAATAGAATAAGAATAGAATAATGAAGGAATAGAATAAAAGAATATAATACAATACAGAATAGAATGGAATGTAGAATAAGAATAAATAGAATAAGAATAGAATAATGAAGGAATGGAATAAAAGAATAGAATAGAATGTAGAATAGAATATAGAATAAGAATAAATAGAATAAGAATAGAATAATGAAGGAATGGAATAAAAGAATAGAATAGAATGTAGAATAGAATATAGAATAAGAATAAATAGAATAAGAATAGAATAATGAAGGAATAGAATAGAAGAATAGAATAGAAGACAGAATAGAATGGAATGTAGAATAGAATAATGAAGGGAAACAATAATGAAGAAATAATTTAATTTAATTTTATTTTATTAAATTTATAGACCGCCCCCCTCTCCCCAAAGGGACTCGGGGCGGTGTACAGACCACAAATAAAACAATATGCAAAACTTAGATATTTTTAAATACCCATAAAACAGATTAAGTGGTAGTCTGTACAGTATAGTTAAAAATTAAAACAACTTAAAAAATCTACCCCTAAAAATTTAAAATACAGGCTAGAGGGACACAAAACTACAGTTAGGCCAGGCCAGCTAAGTTGAACAGGTGGGTCTTAAGTTTCTTACGGAAGGAGCAGAGATCGGTCGTTATTCTAATATCTGGGGGGAGGTCATTCCAGAGGGTCGGGCCCATCACAGAGAAGGCCCTACTCCTGGTCGTCGCCCGCTGGCACTGCCTAGTGGACGGCACCCGGAGGAGTCCTTCCCTGTGAGAGCGAATCGGCCGCAGGGATGTATGGGGCAGGATGCGATCCCGCAGATAGAATAGATTAATGAAGGAATGGAAAAGAATAGAACAGAATAGAATAGAATAGCGAAGGAATAGAGTAGAATAATGGCGGGATAGGATAACTTTATTGTCACTTTTAAATGTGCACTAATCTGCATACATTAAAGTGAAATTTCGTTGCATACAGCTCTCAAAGAGTCACCACCTCCAATATACACTGCATAATTTAACAGAATCAATAAATAAATATAGATAAATACAGAATTAAGCACATTACCCACCTATATTATTGGAGGAGCCTGAGAGCACTTCCTGTCTCTCATCTCTGTCCCTTAATGGTACCCCCCCTCCTCCCACCCACCCACCCAGGTCATGAAGGAAGCTGCTCCGGAGCTGAATGTGAGCAGTTCGGAGGCCGAAGAAGAGCGGGAGGAAGCCAGGGCCGAAGGGGAACACGATCCGGACTTCAACCAGGTAAATTCTGGTCTTGGGGGGGGGGGGGGGAATGGAAGCGATTCTCCGGTGGCTCCGAATTCTCATCCGAAGTTTCCCCCTTGACTTCGGACCGCTGGGCGAGTGGGAAGACTACGAAGAAAGTGGCGAGGGAGGCGGCATGGCGATTTTTAGAGGCATTCGTGTTAAACCGGGATCGGCCAAACAGAGAGGGGGGGGTATTTGTCACGGGGAAATGGGGCGGGGGTGTCCTCTGTGATCCAGACCCCGATTGCCCCGGGCGGCAGCTCCTGTCAGTTGCCAAGCAATGCATCCATCACAAATTGAACTCGGAGGCATTCCGTTTTCTCAAAAGTACAAATTTAATTTAGATACATCATATTGGCGCTAACTGGTTGAAAAGCCAGTACTAAAATTCGCGGGCTTTTCACTGCAAGATAAGTTTCCGTTTTCTTACGTTTCGAAAATAACTGTCACATTGTCCAATCAAGATGGGAGCTGGTTGCTTGGCGACATCTCTTCCTCCTCCTCCTCCTCCTCCTCCTCCTCCTCCTCCTCCTCCTCCTCCTCCTCCGGTGAGCCAGACATTAGAATGTGGTTGACTCATCGGTTTAGGGATGAGGTTTTGAGTGAAGGCTCCATCCTTCTTCATCTCCAACTGTCAAACTGAACATGTCAGAATTCCCAAGGATACAAACAATCCCACACCCCAAGCTCTCTTGCTGAGGGGTCCACTTGAGGCTTCCCTGGAGGCATCTACAGCTAGTCCTCGACTTACAACTGTTTGCTGAGTGATCTTTCAAAGTTACAACGGCACTCGAAAAAGTGACACACAACCATTTTTCCACACTTACGACCGTTTCAGCATCTCGTGATTTTTTGGATGCTGGACAACCGACTCACGTTTATGACGGTTGCAGGGTCCCAGAGTCACGCGATCGCTCTTTTGCGACTTCCTGACAAGCAAAGGCAACGGGAGGGAAACCGGATTTGCTTAGCGACCGTGTCGCGGATTTAACAACCGGAGCGATCCGCCTAGCAAACGTAGCAAGAAAGGGCGTAAAAATGGGCCCCCCATGACAAACTTTCTCCCTTAGCGACAGAAACATCGGGCTCCATTGTTTGTTGTAAGTCGAGGACTACCTGTTTTGAATCGGCGCAGGGAGATTTTGGAGTCACACAAAGGGAAGAAGGTCGCTCTGGGTCAAGGGGTCTTGGGATCCCCGGCCTCGGGATCCTCGGGAACCCAGCAGGTTGGGGAAGAGGTGGATGGGACTCAGTTTTCCCCCTTCTTGAATCTCTTCTCACATCAAAGGAGAACAATGCCAAGCGACAGAAAGTCTCGCACCCCAACTCCGTGGTCTGTCAGAAGCAGGGCATCCGGCGCAGCACCCGGCACAGGAGGATACGGGGGGAAAAGGCCCTCCTCGTCTCCGCCAACCAGACGCTGAAGGACCTGAAGATCCAGGTGAGGCCGCACTGTTGCTGCCTCCAGCAGCCTCCTTCCTGCCCATGCGCAGTGGGGGCCCCCGTTTCTCAGCACAGAAGGAGCATTGCAGCTGCTCGTGTCAAGGCCGTTCTCCGTGGCCTTCGAGCCGTTCAGGAAGCAGAGAATGCCAAGCCGGGGGTGGGAGTTTCGGAGTTCTGCAGAAGAAAGGTGTGTGGGGTGTGTGTCCCCAGGTAGGCAGGTCCTTCCTGCAGGGAAGCTCACCTGTTCAGCTAGCATTGGCGTTCCAAGTAATGCACCCATAATCCTCAAGGAACAATTAATTGGATACATCCTATTGGCACAACTGGTGAAAACCAACTCTGAAATTTCCCGCGGCTTTCACCTAATTAAAAAGTAAATGCCTCCCCTTTTCCTCCAAGTCCCTGGTCAGGATGTCCAATCCAAGTGCTGGCCGGTTGATTGCTTACTTTGCTCCTCCTCTGACTAGCCACCTGTGAGAACGTCCTTGGTTCCCACAGGAAAACTTCATTGTTTTGGCTAAAAAAAAAACCATTCTAGCTATTCCCCGCCCTCCTCGGTTGTGTGGCAACCCTGAAGCCTCCAAGATGGCCTCACTTCAGGGTGTCTCACCGTGTGTCTTTGGCGCAGATCATGCATGCTTTCTCCGTGGCTCCCTTCGACCAGAACCTCTCGATCGACGGGACCGTGCTGTCCGACGATGTGGCCACGCTGGGCAGCCTGGGGGTCACTCCCGAGTCTGTGGTTTTGTTGAAGGTGAGCGAGTCGCGGCCCTCGACGCAGCGGACCTAAAGTGGCTCTCCCAAATTTTGCCCACGGCTGTTGCTCTGCTTTGACTCGGAGGGTCAGCCGGAGGTCCCATGGCGGGTGTGGTATGTCCCTGTTCCTCTCATGAGGGCGTTGCAAAAGCCGGGGAGCAGTGGAGTGTGTGTGCCACCTTCACACCAGGGATGTGATTTTACCTATTCGGACCAGTTTGAGCGGACCAGTTCATTCTCACGAGCAAATGGGCTCGCCCGGTGCTTTACCAACCTTTATCATCTCAGCTGAATCGCGCGGCAGAGTATATTGCCGCACCTCAGGTGTTTTCCTTCCCAAGCTCTAATCCGGAATGTCAGCCTTCTCTAACCTCTTCGTGCGCGTGCTCAGCGACCCGGTTTTTTAACTGGTACGATCCCACCCCTGCATCTTCAAACACCCGGTTTTCCCTCCTCCCCCCAAAACAGGCCGATGAGCCAATTGTGGATTACGCCGCGATAGATGACGTTATGCAAGGTAACCTCCCTCCTCCGGCATTCCTGGTTACCCCCCCCCAAGCGCTGCAGGGTGGTGGTGGGGGGGGGCAAAGGCCCCGAATTCTCCTCTACAGCAAAGTAGAACGTGGTGGGCTCTGGAGGCTTCTTCCCTCACTACGTTTCTCTTCCTTTCCAGTCTGCATTCCGGAGGAAGGCTTTAAAGGTAGGTGAGCCACGCCCTCCCTGTCCGATCTCCTTCTCCTCCTCAGACCCCACCACCTCCTTAGCTGAAACTCCCCCCTTTCCTTGTTTTTCCAGGGACCGGTCTCCTTGGACACTAACGTTCGCTCTTCGGCCAGCCGGCCACTCCTGAAATCGCCGGAATGGGAAAGGATTTTGGGGCCTCGGGGGGGGGGGGGGGAAGCAACCGGCAGCCTCTCAGAGGGACACCCCCCCCCTTCAGTCCGGCCACCCCCACGGCCTCATCTTGGTGCAGATCTGGGGAGAGAGAGGACTCCCAAGAGGGGAGCCCCTACTTTGAGGTCCCCCTTGAAACAGATTCTTGAAACAGATTTTAACAAGCGGTTGAAGAAGCCAACGGCGGATGGCCTCCTCGGGACGGGAGAGCGGGGAAGCACGTCGGCCCCGAGAGCTCCTCAAGCACACAGCGGCCGACCCTCTTTCCGGGGACCCCTTCCTGAGCACCACTTCTCCCTTTGGGGGCCGCTGTTCCTGCACCGAGGCATTCTCCCCCAAATCGGGGCCTTCACTCCAGGACAGCTTGTGACGTCTGACCAGAGGGGGGGGGCGATGCGCTCCCGAAGTTTGCAGCCGCTTCCTCCCGCCCCCCCCCCCCAGTTCCTTTCAGTCCCAAAGCAACGGAGGCCTGGCTTCTTTGAGGGGGGGGAGGGGGCTTGCACACATAAACCCTTCCGAGGCTGTCCCAAGCTGGGCCAGCAGGTGAACCATTCCTGATGGGGGGGGCGGGGGGTAGAGCAAAAGTGTGGATTTTTTTTTTAGGGTGGGCGGGTGGGGTGGAGGGAACGGAGGCTCGATGTCTCGGCTGTCGGTCCACGACGGTGGTGGTGGGAGGGGGGGGGCAGCCCAGCAAGACGAGGGGGGGCAGGGATGCTGGACACCTTTCGGGGGTGGGGTGTTTCTTCCTCCCCAGAGCTTGCGTTTCCCAGACCCGGGGGGGGGGGAGGTTGGGGGGGGATGGATCCTGCTGAGTTTACAGCTCTTCACAGAAGTGAAGAGGGGAGGGGAGGGGAGGGGAGGATTTTTCCTGCCTATTCTCCCTTTCCCCAGCCTCCCCCCCCTCCCCATCATGGGCTGCCTGCCTATCTTGGAGGTAGGGGCTGTCCCACATCTCCCAGACCATCCTGGCCTCTGTCCCTCTCCCTCCCCTCCCTCTCTTTCTCTCTCCCGCGCTCTCTCTCCCTTCTTTCCCTCCCTCTCCCTCTCTTTTTCTCTCCCGCATGCTCTCTCCCTTCTTTCCCTCCCTCCCTCTTCTTCCCCCCTTCCCTCCTGCCTCCTTTCTCTAGCTCTCCCTTCTTTCCTTCTCCCTCCCCTTCTCTTCCCTCCTTTCCCTCCCCCTTCCTCCTCCCTCTTCTTTCCCCCTCTCTCTCCCTCTCTTCTTTCTCCCCCTTCCCTCCCTCCTTTCTCTCTCTCTCTCTCCCTCCCTCTCTCTCCCCCCCTTCTGTCTCTCTCTGGCCAGCCTCCCAGATGGAGAAAGTCTTAAGCCCCAGGAGAGCCGAAACGTTGCCCCGGGTGAGGGTCAGAGACCACTCGAGTCTGGCCCAGTCTAGGTAGAGGGGTGCCCCAAGCCCTCCCCTCCGTCGCCCCGTCTGCCTGCGCTGCAAACATTTTTGGGACTAGTCCTTCAGAGCCTTATTAAAGAGTATGTACACATAGTCGGTCTTCTTTGTATCGTATTGCCTTGCATAAAATATGTCTTTTTTTTCCCACTCAGCTCTTCGGGCATCGGCTCTGTGCTTTTTAATTTTTTATTTTAAAAATCATCTAAAATCTCCCTGGGATCGGGTTTGGGGGGTCAGAGTGACCGCCATGCCCTCCCTCCTTCCCTCTCCGCCACCTCTGTTTCGGGTATCCCGTTGTAATTAAAAGCCACCGGTTGGTATCCAGCCTCTTTGCCCAGCAGCTGAAGGCGTGGCGGCACAGAGGGAGGTCGTGCCGTCAAGAGAGCCATTCGGACATGGCATGGGTTGGACGTTGCCATGCTGGTTGGCTCTTGGGAATGTCCCCATTTGGATGGCGTCGAGGGAGTCTCTCCAGCCCATCTGTCCAGGAATCGCCCAATAATTGCCCGCCACTGGCATCTTGGCATAAAAGCCAGACCCTTTGAGAAACCTATTGCAGGGCTGACCACAGAACAGCCAAAAGCATTAAAGTCATTTTTTTTATTTGTAACTCCAGCTCAGGATGGGCCTTGCTGCTATTTTCTGTTGGTCAAAAAGTTCTGCCAGCAAAACCCGCCGTAGGCAGATGCCCGTCTTTTGCTTTGCCCACCTGGCCCGTTAAAAGCAATGCCCATTCTCAGGCTCCTGCCTTTCCCCCCCTATTTGCAAACAACCCCCCCCACACACACACACACCATCCCTCCACCTGCCAGGGACTGGCAGCCTGTCTGGGTTCAAAGTCCGTCAGCCTCTTGCGTGGGCGTCTTGTCCAGCCGTGGCCCTTTTTCACGTTGCCTGGAGCCGTACGCCTTTCTGGCCGGGGACGATGGAAGGTGCCGTCCCAGGTCTGTACAGGTGCCAGGGTGGTGATGCTGCAGCCTCTCTTTAAACCCGGGTTGGGTCCTGCGTGGGAAAAAATGGGATGGGGATGGGGGGGGAGGCAAGAAGAATATGAGGGAGGCTCCATTTTGCAGGATATAAGGATTTTAGGGCAGGTTCAGCCAAGTCTCTTGAAAAATGGGGGTGAGGTGGGGGGGGTATCCCCCAGCCAATAATAGCAGAGAGGTGGGTGGGTCGCATTTCGCTTCCCTCTTAAACCGGCTGGATTTGGAACAATGAGGACTGGAACCTTTTCTTTTTAGCCCTTGTGCAGAAGAAACACAATTGATTTGGTGCAGGAAATCAGAAAAAAGGGAAAACTCTAGGGCGCCCCCCCACCCACCCCCAATTCCCAGCCTTTCCCCTCCCCGTGCTCCCTCCTCTAAACCCAGGGCTCTCCAAAAGGCGCACCGGGTAGCAGCGCGTTCCGCAGGGGGCAAAGACCTTCTCTTCCCTCCCCCCCCCCCCATCTCTCCTCTCCTTTCCCCAGCGTGAGAGGCGGGCACGAGCATCTCCGGGCACGCGCCCCCTCCATCCATCCCTCCTCCCGCTCCTGCGGCGGGCGTCCAATGGGCACGCGCGGAGGGGGCCGGAGCTGGCATTGCGCGAAGCGAGAGCGGCTCCTGCCCGGCGGAGGCGAGACGAAAACGGCGGCGGCGGCTCCGGTCGGTAGGTCTCTCTCTCTCTCTCTCTCCCTGCTTCCTCCAAGGCCGTCCGCGTTTCCCGGCTGCCAGGCTTGGCCGCTTTGCGTGGCGGGAGACCCCAGCCCCCCCACTGCCACCCTCGGGGCAGGAGAAGGAGGAGACACCCCCCCCCCAGCCTCCCATCTCCCCCGGCACCGGGCAAAAGCTTGGCCGCTTTGCGGAGACCCCGGCCACCCTTCTTGGGGCAGAAGAGGGAGGAGACCCCCCCCAACTCAGCCCCCCTCCCTTTCTCCGGTCCTTCCCATCCCTCCGCATCCTCTGGAAGGAGAGGACCAGGTTGGCATCCGCGGAGGAGGGGGCTCCTGCCGAACCCACCCCGTTCCTTGCGCTGGAAGAGACGGGGGTCTCTTTTTAAGAACGGGGGTCTCGGTCTGAAGCTCCCGCTCCCACCCTCCCTCCGCGCGCTTGTGTTGGCGACGCGTGCCCGAGTCTGGCTGTCAGCCAGGCAGAGCATCGCCCGGGGCCCTCGGAGTCCCGGGCGGTGGGGGTAGTGGTCTCGCCTCCCCTCCGTGGGCTGGAAACACCCCACCCACCCCTCCTCATCCCGCTTCCTCTGGGCTGGCGCGGCGCTTGGCTAAGGAAGCGGGGCGTTTGGGAGGGGGCTGCGGGCGGAGGAGTGGGCAGCAAAGGGGCTTGGGGGTTGGATGCGGGAGGAGGGGGGGAGAAGGAGAGTTTCCCGGAGTCCGGTAGGGGGCGTCTTCCTCCCTCCCTCCCTCCCTCCCCCTCCCCCGTGTGCTTGGGCAGGTAGAGCCTCTTGAAGGGCACGGAAGGTTGTGCCAGGTAAGAGGGCATCGATCCTGGATGGCTGACGGGGGTGGGTTGGGGGGGCGAGGAGGAAGAGGAGGGGAGTCCTGTAAGAGGGGCTTGAGAGGCACTGGCAGGCGCCCTGCGAAAGAAACTGTGCCCGGCCTCTGCCCGCCTTGCTTGCCACGTGCCCTCCCTGGCCTCGTGCCTCCCCCCCCCCATCCCTTCTGCCTGCCGCACTTCTATGAGGGGAGGGGGGGAGTCTTTGGCCTCCTTTTCCTCTCCTCGGGTGAAGAAAGGGGGGGGGGGGATTGCTGAATTTCCCCATGCCTTGCAAGAGGAGGAAGAGGAGGAGGAGGAGGAGGAGGAGGAGGAGGAGGAGGAGGAGGAGGAGGAGGAGGAGGAGGATGGCATAAATGTCATCCCCTTGGAAAAAGTCCCCCCATAACAAGGGCTCTGTGCTTTTCCTTGCCAGGGGTCCTGGAGGTTTAATTTACCCACGGGATGCCATGCCAGCTCTCACCCCCTGTGCCCAGGGTCCCCTCTGCCCTCCCTGTTGCCTTGCCCGCTTCCCTGCCCTCCCCCCCCCCCCCGTGGCTGAGAGTTTGCTTCTTGCCCGTGTTCGCTCTTGTTCAATTCCCCCCCCTCCCCTTGTTATTCAGCTCCGGCGTCCTTCTGCCAGATTCGAAAACGTGGCCCACACTCCTCGGCGGCTTCACACCTCCTACCAACCACCCGCTACCCCAATACGCCTGGCAACGTTTCCTTGCCAGGCTTTGTCTCCCAGAAACAGGGAATGGGGGGGGGGAGAGAGAGATGTGCCAGCTCTTGCCAGCCTGTCTCATCCGGATCCGTTGTCACGAGCTCATTAGCCAGGCAATTTCTCTGGCCTCAGTCTTCCCATCTGTAGTAATAGGAGATACCGTTGCAAATCGGCATCTCCCAGGCTGAATTGGTCAGAGGCGGTGGGGGGGTGGGGGTGGCAGGCCCAGCTTCCTCGCTGCTTGGCTTATTATGGGCATCCAGGCTGCAGAGACCCCTGCCCGGGCTCTGTTTGTTTGTTTGTTTGTTTGTTTGGCTCGTCCGTTAAAGCTCGCAACATACACAACACACGTTGTGTTTTTTTTTCTCTGCAAAGAAGAACGCACCTTTCTCTTGTGCCCGTTGACGTGGGTGGGTGGGTGTGCTTGGAACCCGCTGGGTGCACTCTGGCACCTCATTTGCCAAAGAAAACCCGCTGCCTGGCTGAGTGGGCGTCGTTGCAGGTGCATGGGGTGGGTGGGTGATGTCGAGGAGAGGCACAAGCCACGCGCCTAGCACAAGCTGTGGGAAGGAAGCCGTCGAGAGACGCTGTCCACGGTGCTACTCACACCGCACGCTGCCTCTGCTGTGCCCCCCCCCACCGGCTGGAGCAACACCTGGCATACTCCAGTAGGGGGCGCTTGTGGACTGGGAGCCAGCCATGCTCCCTGTCCGATGTCCCCTACCTAGAGGGGAGGTTGGTACTTGCAAAGTCACAACTTCGGAAGTCTGGGAAGAGATTGGCTGCCTTGGGGATCACTCTCTGTTGGGCCAAGCCTTCTGGGGAATGGGGGGGGGGAGCTGATTTGGGCTGCCCTAAAGAGGCGGGGACGACGCTGAGCTTGTCAGTCAGAAAGGTTTACGGTTCGAATCCCTAGCGCCGCGTAAACGGAGGGAGCTCCCGTGACTTGCCCAGCTTCTGCCAAGCTAGCCGTTCGAAAGCACGTTAAAAATGCAAGTAGAAAAAATAGGGACCCCCTTTGGTGGGAAGGGAACAGCGTTCCGTGCGCCTTGGGGAGTTGAGTCATGCCGGCCACGTGACCACGGAGACGTCTTCGGACAGCGCTGGCTCTTCGGCTTTGAAACGGAAATGAGCACCGCCCCCTAGAGTCGGGAACGACTAGCACATAGGTGCGAGGGGAACCTTTACCTTTAAAGAGGCAGGACATTCTCCTTCTTTAGTGGTGTTTTGATGGAGAGGGAGAGGAGGTGGTTTTCCCCGCCCCCCCGCCCCCGCCCCATTACAGAGGGATTTGGCTGGACCCTTTGTGTGTGGGAGGGGGGCGGAGGTTTCCATGATCTGGGAGTGTTTGGGCTGCGAAGTCCCTGCTTTGGGACATCTTCCCTCGCTTTCGACCCCAAAGGCTGCTAAGGAAGGGTGCTTGGGCTCGAATCCAGCTGTGAAGGGAAGGGGTAACAGATGTGTTTCAAAAGCAAAAGAAAGGCACTCTGCACATGTACAATAGCCTTTTCTTTTCTTTCCTGCTGTAAGCCCAGGGTAGGGTGGGTTCCTCTTGTCCTGTCCCTGGGCCAGTCTCCCTGCCTGAGTTTGGGGTCTGCCCATCGTCCTTCCCAGCCCCCCATTTGTGTCCTCCCACCTTGGGAGGCCATAGGGGGGGTGGTTAGAATCCCCTGCACAGAAGGAGGAGAATTATGTCTCTCTGTGTCTGTCTGTCTGTCTGTCTGTCTGTCTGTCTCCTCTGTCTCTCTGTCTCTCTCTCTACTCTTTGTCTGTCTTTCTGTTTCTGTTTCTCTCCTCTGACTCTTTGTCTCTCTTTCTACTCTCTGCCTGTCTGTCTGTCTCTCTTTCTCTCATCTCTCTTTCTCTCCTCCATCTGTCTCTTTTTCTCCTCCGTCTCTGTCTGTCTGTCTCTATTTTTCTCTCCTCTGCATCTGTCTTTCTCTTTTCCTCTCCTCTGTCTCTCTCTCTGTCTCTCTCTGTCTCTTTCTCTCCTCTGTCTCGCTGTCTCTCTTTTTCTTCTCCGTCTCTCTCTGTCTGTCTGTCTCTATCTTTCTCTCCTCTGTATCTGTCTCTCTTTCTCTCTTTTCCTCTCCTCTGTCTCTCTCTCTCTGTCTCTTTCTCTCCTCTGTCTCTCTGTCTCTCTCTCTCTTTCTCTCTCCTCTCTCTCCCTTTCTCATCTCTCTCTTTCTCTCCTCTGTCTCTGTCTCTCTTTTTCTTCTCCGTCTCTCTCTGTCTGTCTCTATCTTTCTCTCCTCTGTATCTGTCTCTCTTTCTCTCTTTTTCTCTCCTCTGTCTCTCTCTCTGTCTCTCTCTCTATTTCTCTCTCCTCTCTCTCTCTTTCTCATCTCTCTCTTTCTCTCCTCTGTCTCTGTCTCTCTTTTTCTCCTCCGTCTCTCTCTATCTGTCTCTCTCTTTCTCTCCTCTGTCTCTGTCTCTGTCTCTCTTTCTCTCTCCTCCTCTCCTCTGTCTCTCTCTGTCTCTTTCTCTCCTCTGTCTCTCTGTCTCTCTCTCTCTTTCTCTCTCTCCTCTCTCTCTTTCTCATCTCTCTCTTTCTCTCCTCTGTCTCTGCCTCTGTTTTTCTCCTCCGTCTCTCTCTCTGTCTGTCTCTATCTTCCTCTCCTCTGTATCTTTCTCTCTTTCTCTCTTTTCCTCTCCTCTGTCTCTCTCTCTCTCTGTGTCTCTCTCTTTCTCTCCTCTGTCTCTCTTTCTCTCTCTCTCTTCCTCTCCTCTGTCTCTCTGTCTCTCCGTGTGTGTCTCTCTCTCCTCCTCTCTTTCTCCATCCCTTTCCCCCCCTCTCTCTCACACACAGAGAGAGGGAGGGAGGGAGGGAGGGAGGAAGGAGAGCCATGCTGTGTCTGGGTCTGAGGGACAGCAAAGGGTGCACTGCAGGAGATGCTCCAGGCCCTCCCCCAGCTGCCCAGGGCCGAGAGCAAGAGAGACGCTTGATGGGAGGGCACTGGCAGAGACTGGCACCAGCCGAAGGCCTGACAGGCAGGGAGGATGAGCGGCCCCTCTGCCCTCCGGGGATGCTGGCTGGCTGGCAAACCAAGTGCCCTGAGGCCGTCTGCAGCCGCCCAACCAGTTTGGACTGGCGGGAGGGGCCAGCCAGGCCCTCCCCCTTTCTCAGCCGGGTTCCCAGGTTGGCCAGCCCCACCGAGCACTCCGGGAGACAGGATGGGCTCCCGCAAGCGAAGCTTCACCTTCGGAGCCTACGGCGGGTGAGTGGGTGAGGTGTTGGGGGGGGGGGGTTTGCATCTCTGGGGTGGGAGGGCAGACCAAGCCTCTCTCCCTCTTGCCATTCCTGGACCGGCATTCAGATCCTGCGCGTTTTCCCCCCCCTCCACCCCCCAGGGCAGACAGACTCCGTGTCCGGCCTCAGTCAGCCCTCTTTAAAATGGGCTCGTCCTCGCTTTGTCCCCCCCCCCCCCGGTGCTGTGCCAACAAACTTGCAATAAAGGCAGTTAATAAACCTTTTCAAAAGAGGGCATCCCCTCCCTTCCCTATTTGCTGGCACCCCCTGGCACGAAACGAGATGCCCCGGCAGGCTCCTAGAGCATCTTGAACTCGGGTCCTGCATGAATAGAAGCCGTTGCCCAAAACTGACTTTTTTAACAGCTGGAAGGAAACTTCCCCTCCCCACCATACCCCACTGCCCCCCCTCCCCATGAAAGAGAGAAAAGGAAAAAAAAAGCTAGACGAATGGATGGAAAGAAGAGAATACGAAAGAAGTGAAGATTCAGAGAGACCAGGAGAAAATGATTAGGAAAGGAGGAGAAAGGAGGAGAAAGAAGAGAATACAAAAGAAGTGGAGATTCAGAGAGACCAAGAGAAAATGATTAGGAAAGGAGGAGAAAGGAAGAGAAAGAAGAGAATACGAAAGAAGTGAAGATTCAGAGAGACCAAGAGAAAATGATTAGGAAAGGAGGAGAAGGGAGGAGAAAGAAGAGAATACGAAAGAAGTGGAGATTCAGGGAGACCAAGAGAAGATGGTTAGGAGAGGAGAAAAGAAGGAAAAGGATTTACCAGTGGAATAAAATGAAATACGTTAACATTGCTAATGGCATCTAGTTAATAGGATGCGAGGGAAATAGATGCATGCTAGGAATTGTGGATAATTAACTAAGCGAAATGTTTATTACATCTGAGGATAGGTGTGATTTATAGTAAAAAGAAAAAGAATTAGAGAGGGAAATGAAATGTTAAACTCGATCAATTCGGAGGGGGCAAGTAACGATATTGTTTCATAAGAAGAAATTATGAAATATGGAAAGAAAATAATAAGGCTGAAATTGGAAATGGAGACATGATGTAAAATGAACTACCAGGTACACGTTAAGGGGGGGGGGGGGAAGCACTATGTTTATAAAAGAAGTGAAATATATAACCAAAAGTTGAAAAAAAAACTTTGTTTCGGAAAGAGGGGAGGGGGCTCTGTAGCTCTTCTGTTCCTCCCACCCTCTCAACCAGCTGCTAGAAAAACCCTTTGTCTCTCTCAGATTCGAAATGGGGAGGGGGGGTGTTTGTCCTGCTTGAGTTTGAGCTGGTTCCGTGCCCCCCCCCTCTAAGCCCACCCCCGCCAAGCCACCTCTTGCCTTGGGACAAGGCAGCTCCTGTTCTCCAGGCTGGGGAATTTCCTCCGTGGGAGGGGCAGAGCTGCCGAGTGTTTTTGGGGAGAGGGAGGACAGTCCATTGACTTCTGATTCGATGACCCTCTTGGTACAAGATGGGTAGGGGGCTGCTGGGAAACCCCCCTCCCCAACCAGCTACGGGAATGTGGGGGGTGGGGAAAGCTGGTAGTGGGGGGGGTTGATTCATTGCCCTCACCCCAAGTGATGCGGCCTGGTCATCTCGTGCCCCCCCTCCCCAATTCAACGGTACTTTTGCTTCCAGATAGGAAGGGAGATGTTTCAAATCTCATTGTACGAAACGCTGTGCACTGACAAATACGTTGTTGTTGTTGTTGTTGTTGTTGTTGTTGTTGTTGTTATTATTATTATTATTATTATTATTATTATTATTACGTGATTAATCTTTGGTGAGATTCACAGTCTTTAGAGCTGGTTGGTAGCTCAACAGCTCGAGTCCTAACCAAGGACTTATTATTATTATTATTGTTATTATTATTATTATTATTATTATTATTATTATTATTATTATTATTATTATTATTATTATTAATTGCGTGATTAATCTTTGGTGAGATTCACAGACTTTGGGGCTGGTTGGTAGCTCAACAGCTCAAGTCCTAACCAAGGACTTATTATTATTATTATTAGTATTAGTATTAGTATTAGTATTAGTATTATTGCGTGATTAATCTTTGGTGAGATTCACAGACTTTGGGGCTGGTTGGTAGCTCAACAGCTCGAGTCCTAAACAAGGACTTATTATTATTATTATTATTATTATTATTATTATTATTATTATTATTATTGCGTGATTAATCTTTGGTGAGATTCACAGCCTTTGGGGCTGGTTGGTAGCTCAACAGCTCGAGTCCTAAACAAGGACTTATTATTATTATTATTATTATTATTATTATTATTATTATTATTATTATTATTATTATTGCGTGATTAATCTTTGGTGAGATTCACAGCCTTTGGGGCTGGTTGGTAGCTCGAGTTCTAACCAAGGTCCTATTATTATTATTATTATTATTATTATTATTATTATTATTATTATTATTATTATTATTACATACTTTATTCATTAAACATGAAACCCAGCCAACTGAACATTCAAAAATGCAGTACAAATACCAGTGACTGGTGCTAATGGTCGATACAGTTTGCTGCCAGCATTATTATTATTGTTATTATTGTTGTTGTTATTATATTTTCAGGGGAAGAGGCTTGGTGCCCCTCCAAAAAAAAACAGTGCCCCTTTCTTCACTACCCAGGCTCTGCCATACCTCACAGGAGTCCCACCTGCTGGGGAGGGGGGGGGTTCCCATCCCAGCTTCCCCCCCCCCCTTTCCCTTCCTGCGAAATCCCCTTTAACACAGCTCTGCCTCATCCTCCGTATCGGCACCAGGACGGCGAGGGTAGACTGCCCTTGAGGGTGGAGGCTCCACCACCATCACACCTGGGATTGCTGCATCCCAGGGAGGGAGGGAGGGGGGGGGCTTCCTGCCAGAGCTGCGGGTGGTGCAGGCTTAATCGCTCAGCTCTGCCCGCTTCCTTAGTTCTACCCCAAACAAGACGACCGGTTCTCGGGCCGGCTAAACTGGTTTGCAAACTCGGCTAAAGAAACCCTAAACAGGCCTTGTTTGTTTGCCGAACTTTGGTCTACATTTGGCTTGGAGGGGGGGGGCGCCTTGGTGCCAAGAGGGTTGTGGGCGGGGGGCTCGTTTGGTGAAGAGAGATGGTGGGCACCACTGTAGAGCCAACCGCAGGATCGCTGGCGCTGCTTGGCTCCGGATGTTGAAGCCGCTGCCTCTTTTCTCTCTCTCTCTCTCTCTCCCCCTCAGGGTGGACAAGACGACCACCTACCCCTGGAGCCTGCGGTGAGTACCACCCCGGCATGGGGCACACGAGGAGCCCAGCTTGGCTCTAGGGGGTGGTGGGCGGTGGGCAGCATTGCTCAGGGCTTTTCCGTCGGAAAGCTGGCACAAGCTGGCATTGGGACTTTCGCCCTTGGCTAAGCTGAGGAGGGCAGTGCCAGGGCATGGGGTTCCTGGCTGGGTTGGTACATGCACCGTGGAGGAAAGACCAGCACCACCCCCCGGCAAACTGCCCCCCCAGCCAAAAAAATGTTCCTTCCCTCTGTGGAGGCATCTTTTCCAAATCATAAAATGCTTTTGTTCTCTTCTGTTGGAGATGCATCTCTCTCTCTCCCCTTCCCTCCGTCCCCCTCCAATCCTCTCTCCCTCTCCTCCCTCTCTCTCTCCTCTCTCTCCCTCCCTCTCTCTCTCTCTTCTCCCTCCCCCTCCCTCTTTACTCTCTCTCTCCCTTTCTCTCTCTCCCTCCTCTTCACTCCCTTCCTCCCTCTGTCCTCTCTCTCCCTTTCTCTCCCTCCCTCTGTCCCTCCCTCTCTCTCTCCTCTCTCTCCCTCCCTGTTTCCTATCTCTCCCTCTCTCTCCCTTTCTCTCCCTCCCTCTATCCCCCTCCCTCCCTCTCCCTCCTCTCTCTCCCTTTTTCTCCCTCCCTCTCTCTCTCCTCTCTCTCTCTCTCTCTCCGTCCCCCACTGTCCCTCTCTCTCCCTCCCTCTGTCCCCATCCGTCTCTCTCTCCTCTCTCTCCCTCCCTCTTTCCTCTCCCTCTCTCTCGCTTTCTCTCCCTCCCTCTATACCCCTCCCCCCTCTCTCTCCTCTCTCTCCCTTTCTCTCCCTCCCTCTCTCTCTCCTCTCTCTCTCTCTCCCTCTCTCTCTCTCTTCTCCCTCCCCCCCCTCTTTACTCTCTCTCTCCCTTTCTCTCTCTCCCCCCTCTTCACTCCCTTCCTCCCTCTGTCCTCTCTCTCCCTTTTTCTCCCTCCCTCTGTCCCTCCCTCTCTCTCTCCTCTCTCTCCCTCCCTCTTTCCTATCTCTCCCGCTCTCTCCCTTTCTCTCCCTCCCTCTATCCCCCTCCCTCCCTCTCTCTCCTCTCCCTTTCTCTCCCTCCCCCCCTCTCTCTCCTCTCTTTCTCTTTCCCTCCGTCCCCCACTGTCCCTCTCTCTCCCTCCCTCTGTCCCCCTCCCTCTCTCTCTCCTCTCTCTCCCTCCCTCTTTCCTATCTCTCCCTCTCTCTCCCTTTCTCTCCCTCCTCTATCCCCCTCCCTCCCTTCCTCTCCTCTCTCTCCCTTTCTCTCCCTCTCTCTCTCCTCTCTCTCTCTCCCTCCGTCCCCCACTGTCCCTCTCTCTCCCTTTCTCTCCGTCCCTCTATCCCCCTCCCTCTCTCTCCCTTTCTCTCCCTCCCTCCCCCTCCCTCCCTCTCTCTCTCCTCTTTTTCCCTCCCTCCCTCTCTCTCTCCCCCCCCTCTTCCTGCCCACCCTCCAATTTCAGGTATCTCCTGGCCTAGTCAGGGCTCCAAAGCCATTTAAAAGAAACTCTCCTTCCCCTCTTTTGAATTGGGGTACCCCCCTCTCTGAATATTGAAAGGAGAGTGCCCACTTTGTCTCTGTGCTCCCAAGACATTTGGGGGGGGGCTGCTTTCCGGAGTTCCTCCCACCACCGTTGGCCCTTGGAGCTACCTGGGGACACCCCCCCCCTCCACCCTCACCCTGAGTCCTGAGGGGACAATCCAAGCCACTCACAGCCCTCGTTGGCAAGGTGCCCGCCTGAAGTGTTGCCAGGATGCCCTTGCCAGCCTCGCGTGAAGGAAGAAGCTGTTGCTTGGAGGGGCCTGGGAGGCTGACCCCATAACCAGCAAAGCTTCTCGGACCCTCGGCTGGGGAATTCTGAGAATCGAAGCCCACTCCTCTCAAAAGTAGCCGAGGTTGGAAAAAAAACCACTGGCTTAGAACACGGCCAAGTCCAGAGGTCACCAACCTTTCGGACCTCAAGGACCACTAAATTCCCAATTTTAAATCCCGCGGATCATAATATGATTTTTTTTAAAAAGATAAATAGTATTTAGTGGGATAAAAAAAATGCAAATCACTGTTTTGTATGTGATGTGAGACCAAAATCATATTTTCAATATATCTTAGTATGGTAGTAAATGTAATGTATATTATTATTAGAATTATAGAGGCTGAAAAATAGTTTGTAAAGAATTTGCACAAGGGTATTATTAAATAGGTATAAAAAGGTGATCAACAGTGAAAAGCTAGGATTAAGTAACCTGATCAATGCTTTGAATGATCATGATTGATGCTAGAAGGGCATATTGAAATTTTGAATAATGGATGCAACAAATTACAGAGGAAGAAATAGAATATAAACTGGAACTCTTTCTGCTGGGAATAACCAAGGGGAAATATAGAAAGAAAATTAAATACATACTAATACACCTGTCGACTACAGCTAGAATAACATTTGCCCGATGCTGGGAACAAAGTAATATTCCCCCAGATGAATTAGTGATTCAGAAAACTTTAGATTTTGCAGAAATGGACAAGTTAACATTAAGAATAAAAGACCAAGAAGAGTCTGAACAGTATGAAATTTGGGATAATTGGTCTAAATGGTTGCGTAACAGGAATAAAGTTAATTCAGCTGTGAAACAATAGAGAAATGTATAGAACTGTAGATGAATGCATATGAATATAGAAGGGATATAAGATTGATGTATACAGGTATGACGACATAACAATGTTAATGTGATGATTGTAAGATAGAGGAGAAAAACAATGTGATGATTGTAAGATATAGAGGAGAAAAACAATAAAAAATCTGTTTAAAAAAGACACATTGAATAATACAATAGAATACAATAGTAGAGTTCGAAGGGACCTTGGAGGTCTTCTAGTCCAACCCCCTGCTTAGGCAGGAAACCCTACACCGTTTCAGACAGATGGCTATCCAACATCTTCTTAAAGACTTCCAGTGTTGGGGCATTCACAACTTCTGGAGGCAACTTCTGTTCCACTGATTCATTGTTCTCACTGTCAGGAAGTTTCTCCTCAGTTCTAAGTTGCTTCTCTCCTTGATTAGTTTCCACCCATTGCTTCTTGTTCTGCCCTCAGGTGCCTTGGAGAATAGTTTGACTCCCTCTTCTTTGTGGCAACCCCTGAGATATTGGAAGGCTGCTATCATGTCTCCCCTGGTCCTTCTTTCTCTTAAGCTAAACATACCCAGTTCCTGCAACCGTTCTTCATATGTTTTAGTCTCCAGTCCCCTAATCATCTTTGTTGCTCTTCTCTGCACTCTTTCTAGAGTCTCCACATCTTTTCTACATCGTGGCGACCAGAACTGAATGCAGTATTCCAAGTGTGGCCTTACCAAGGCATTATAAAGTGGTATTAACACTTCACGTGATCTTGATTCTATCCCTCTGTTGATGCAGCCTAGGACTGTGTTGGCTTTTTTGGCAGCTGCTGCCAAAAAATGAAAAAAGGAAGGATCAGGTCTTTGAATATTAGAATGATAGGGGAAAGGGAGGGCTAAAATAGAGGTAGAAATAAGGGGGGGGAATAGCAAAAACAGATGTTAAGATGACCCAATGTCTGGTAGAACCATGAGAAGGTTTAGAATTGAAGGACGATAGTAGAAATGACGTCTTGGTAAAACTAAAAATGATAAATGAGATGTAATTACTAGGAATGATACTGTGATGTTTATCGGTATTGAACTGCCTGACACTCAGGAATCAAACCATTCACGCAGCAAGATGTATAAGAATAAAAATAAACTTTTTTTTAAAAAAGTAGCCGAGGTTGGGGGGAAAAAAACACTGGCTTAGAATTTAGGGGTCCCCAATCTTTCGGACCTCAGGGATCACTAAATTCCTAATTTTAAATCCCGCGGACCGTAACATGAATTTTTTTAAAAAAAAAGATAAATAGTATTTAGTGGAATATTTTTTAAAAATGCAAATTCTTTCTCTACAGACCTCTAGTTCTAAGTTCATAGGCGACACAGCGCTCCCTACTGGCGCTGACGTGGTATTGCACCTCTTCATTCTAATCTTCAGCTCTAGATTGGGGTGGGGGGTGGGTTTGAGGGATTTGGAAGCCCCCTTTAAAAGGGGGAGGGCCCAAATCCAAGCTGCATCCCAGCTGTGACGGTCGGACTCCGCCCACTCCCTTTTGGGAAGAGGGATCACACACCCCCTGGTGGCCACCTGTGGGAATGCTGACTCCTTTAGTTTTTGCGAAATCTTGCTCCGTTTGGGCAGGGGGCGCCCCGGGTGGGTTGGGGAGGGGGGGGGAGACAAGGCTGCAGCACTCAAGTCCCCCATCTTTGTGAGGGGATGGGTGCTCATCCTTCCAGGGAACCCTCCCCCCACCCCTTCAGGGCTTTCTGGGGTCCCAGCAGGGATGCCCACAGAAGTCCAGCGGGCATCCCTCTGGTTCTTAGACTTGGCATTAGAAGCACCAGGTGGCTCCGGAGCGGGAGGCATCCACTGCCTTGACAACCATATGCCCACCGACAAACCCCCCCCCCCATCCGCTTCCTCTCTGCACAAGGGCCTTGAGTTCAACGCACAATTTGCCACCAGCATGACGTATAGTAATTGCCCATCAATTTAACGGTATCGCGTTGCTACGGAAACTCGGGTGCGTGCAATTGGGAGGGGGTTTCCTCTGGCCACCATCTCACTTGAGCGTGGAGCCTCTGAGCATACACCGAGTGTCTTTCAGCCTGGCCCCAGCTGGCCCACTTTTGCCGGTAGGGGAAGGAGAGGTTGCCGATAGCATCCCGTTGCCAGGGTTACCGGGGATGGATGGGGAGGAGAGCCTGGCTGGGGAGGGGGGTCTTGTGGCTTTGGGAAGCCCTCCCCTTGAAGGCGTGGCTGCCAGAGACAGGACGGGAGGCAGTTTCACCGGGGTGACTCTGCCTTAAAAAAGGACCCCTCCCCACGCGGCTAACTGCGCATGGACCTCTGGTGCATCCTGGCACAGTTGGGAAGGGGTGATGCTTTCAAGACCCCCAACCACTTTCCCTGCATTTAATTTCCCCCGCTGACCAAGGGGTGGGCCGGTACCCAAAGCAGGCTCAGATTACCCCCTCCCCAGCCCCCCAATAAAGGGTCTGGTTTAGAGAGCTTCTCCTGTGCGGGTTTTTTCCCCCTACAAACTTTTCTCTCCTCCCCACCGCAGGAAAAATGACGGGCTGCCCCACTCCTCTTCCAGCGGACCCCTAGACCTGCCCCCAAGGATTTCCCCCTCTTCGCACCCCACATTTCTCCATCCCAAGGTAAGAGTTTTCACAGCTGATTGTTTTTTTTGGAGGAGGGGGTCATGTCCACATGTCTGATAGCCTGCGTCCTAAGTTGTCCTTAGAGCTGAAATGAGGGGGGGGGCTGTGGGAAGTTACCTCCATGATCCCCCCTCCTGGGGTTCGCGGGGGAAGGGCGTGGAGGGGGGGCTGTTCACCAGACAGGCCTCCTGGCTGACGGCCACTTTCTACCAGCCCTGCAGGGTAGGCCTTCGGGTATCTCACAGGTTGGGAGGAGGGTCCTCAGTTTGGCCCAGAGCTCAGGAGGACCAGAATTGGAGGAGGGCTCTCTCCTACTCTTACTTCTCCTTCCTTCCTTCCTTCCTTCCTTCCTTCCTTCCTTCCTTCCTTCCTTCCTCTTTTCTCCTTCCCCTCTCTTTCTCCCACTCCTCCTCTCTCCTCCTCCTTCCCCTCTCTCCTACTCTTACCCCTCCTTCCTTCCTTCCTCTGCTTTGCACTTTCTTCCTTTCCCTCCTCTTTTCTCCTTCCCCTCTCTTTCCCCCACTCCTCCTCTCTTCTCCTCCTTCCCCTCTCTCCTACTCTTACCTCTCCTTCCTTCCTTCCTCTGCTTTGCACTTTCTTCCTTTCCTTCCTCTTTTCTCCTTCCCCTCTCTTTCTCCCACTCCTCCTCTCTCCTCCTCCTTCCCCTCTCTCCTACTCTTACCTCTCCTTCCTTCCTTCCTTCCTTCCTTCCTTCCTTCCTTCCTTCCTTCCTTCCTTCCTTCCTTCCTCTGCTTTGCACTTTCTTCCTTTCCTTCCTCTTTTCTCCTTCCCCTCTCTTTCCTCCACTCCTCCTCTCTTCTCCTCCTTCCCCTCTCTCCTACTCTTACCTCTCCTTCCTTCCTTCCTTCCTTCCTTCCTTCCTTCCTTCCTTCCTTCCTTCCTTCCTCTGCTTTACCCTTTCTTCCTTTCCTTCCTCTTTTCTCCTTCCCCTCTGATGGGTTCTTTATATTTACTTTTAAAAAATAATTTTCTCCGTAGCCTTGCTCCCCACCCCCTCCTCGGTGAAGTTGGGCAGTTTGGGGTTGAGCAAGGGAGACAGACCAGCACCTCCAGAAGGGGGTCAGCCATAGGGAAGGAGAATGTGGGGAGGGGGCACAGATTTTCCCTGGTGGTCGATTGGCAATTTAGTTCAGGGGAATGTATTTGCATGCGTCTGTCTGTTGTCTGTCTGTCTGTGTGTGGTATAATTTGTACAGGGTCTCCTGTTTGAGCGGGGGGTTGGACTAGATGACCTACAAGGTCCCTTCTAACTCTTGTTATTCCGTATTCTCCGCATGCCCCAAGAGAAGCCATGAAAGGCCCATTCAAGTTTTATTTCTCTTTTAATTCAATGGCCAAATGCCAGCATTACAGGTGGGAGTGGGGGCTGGGGGTGGGCTGCTCTCCTGTAGCCCCTCTGTGTCTGCAGTTTCTCCCCCCCCCTCCATGTGTTTTACCAACATTTCCGCCTATGCCAGTTTCTCCTTTTGGGGGGGGGGGGTGTAGCTGCAACCCCTTCCACGAGGAAAACCATCATCCTCATCCAAGCCTTCCTTGCTTCCTGGATGGATTCATTCCTGGCCTAGCCCCCTCCCCAATGGCAGCCCCCCCTGCCATTCATCCCCTTCAGTTGCCATGGTGACCCTTTGCCCTCCTTCTTCCCTCCTGCTCCCCCTCCCTCTAGAAAGACCTGCCTCCTCCTGGCCCGGCCACCTGGTTGGCGGCCCAATGGCTGCACGGGGAGATGCCAGGCGTGTGCGGCTCGCCCCTCCCTCCCTCGGAGGAAGGAGCCAGATCAACCTGGCGGGAGGTGCTGTGCAGCTCCCTCCTCCCTCCCTCCCCTGCAGCGCGTGGGGAGAAGGATGTGATCTGACCCACCTTGTATAGGGAGAGGAGAGAGAGAGAGAGAGGGAGCCAATGGCGGATCCCCTCCCAAAGTTCCCCCAGTGGAGGGGGGCTGGCGAGGACCCCAGGGGCTGGAGTGTGAGTAGCCACTGCTGCAGGGGTCTCCTCAGCCCCTTTGGCTCTCCCACCGAGGGTCCTCTGGGAAGAGGGGCGGTGGGGAGAAGAGGGGCTAGCAGGAAGGAACCCATCTGCCTGTGATGGAGAATCCTGGACCATGGGGGTCTCCCCCTCCCGTGATTCTGCCCCCCTTCCACCGCTGACCTCCCGCTCTGCCTACCCCCTTGCCTTGGGAGAGGATCCGGTACATGTGCCCTCTTTGTGCCTCTTCTGCGTTGGAGAAGAAGAAGGAAGCTTTGGCTGACAAATTGGGGTGGGGGGCTTCCAGTTCAGGGTCTGAAAGCCCCTTCCCACCCACCCCCAGCCTCATCCCTTCTCTCTCTCTCTCTCTCTCTGTCTGCAGCACACCGAACTGTTTGCGATGATCGAAAAGATGCAGGTAAGGCAGATCCTCCACAGGGGATCTGGTGGAGCTGGGGCAGTGGGGAGGGGGCGGTTGAGAGACAGTGGGGTGGGGGGGAGCGTCCGTCCCCTCTTGGAGCATAAGGAGTGTTATCGATCATTTTTCTGCGAGTGGACACGGCCCTTGGCTTTGGAAGGCACTCGAGTGGGATGGGCAGGCAACGGGCTCCCCCTGGGCCTTTGGGTGGTGATGGGGAGTGGGCATCTGAGAAATGGGCTCTTTGCATGCTCAGAGGTGCCCGTGCCTTCCCTCGAGCTCATAATCCACAGCCGCCTTTCCTTTCCTCCCCCCTCCTCCCCCGGGGCTCTTCCGGCGTGTGGGATTGCAGTATCCCTAAAACTCAGCTGGCACCATTGTCCCTAAGGATGGCGAGGGATGGCATGGGGCATTTTTTAAAAGAGAGCTGGGTTTTTGCAGGGTGCCAACCAGTCGGGTCTCCCGTGGGGTTGGTTTATGGCCACATCTGGAGGGCCCGTGTGGCCCCCGGGGCTGTGCCTCTGGCTCAGAAACAGCAGCTGGACGCACGCTCTTCCCCTCCCCCCTCTCCCGTCCCATGCCCGACCTGTGCCAAGCAGGATCTCCGCAATTCCTGGCCTCTGCCCGAGACCAGGCGCAGCTGGCGGGCGGCCCAGGCGCGGCTGTTGACTCGGGCTGGTCCCTCTCTCTCTTCCCCACCCCAGGGAAACCGGATGGACGAGCAGCGCTGTGCCTTCCCACCTACCCTCAAGGTAGGTATTCCATCCCTCCTTCCCCCACCCCTCAACCAGGCAGAAATCCACCAGGTTGAGCTCCTTCCACGGTGTCGCAAAGTTACCTTGGCAGAATCTTGCCAGGCTGAAAATGTATTTCTGTCTACGCCCCATGAAACTAGAGGGATGGGGGGGGGGTTGTCATCTCGGCCTCCTCCTTGCCCATTATGGGGCTATGCCCTCTCTTGGCTGCCCCTGCTTCAGGTCACATCTCTCCTCCCCCAGGCAGAAATCCACCAGGTTGAGCTCCTTCCATGGTGTCGCAAAGCTACCTTGGCAGAATCTTGCCAGCCTGAAAGTGTATTTCTGTCTACTCCCCATGAAACTGGGGGGGGGGGGTTGTCATCTTGGCCTCTTCCTCGCCCATTATGGGGCTATGCCCTCTCTTGGCTGCCCCTGCTTCAGATGGCATCACTTCCCCCCCCTCACTCATTCCTCGCCCCCACTAGTCTCCTCCTGTCCGGTCCGTGGGAGGGGGGGGCAGTGGAGTCTGCAGCCCCTCAGATCTTTCCCCCGACTTTCCCCACCACTTGCAGGACTGATTGTGGGAAGGCGAAGGAGAGCGGGGGGGCTGGCGGTCTGGGCGCATATGTGTATGTGCCTGCTTGTGCATTCTCTCTCTCACACACACATATATGTTTTTGTGTTTTCGCAGACGGAAGAGGATTACATCCCGTATCCCAGCGTCCATGAGGTAAGGAAGAGTAAGTCTTATCCGCTGAAAAGGAGATCCCATGGTTAGGAGCAGTCTACCTCAGAGTGGTGGGGAGAATCGTTGCCCGCCTGTGTTCCCCTCCCCTTTTTGGGGGGGGGGTAGTGGGCCGTTGGGCGGACTCTCCTGTCTCTCAGCTGGGCGAGGGACAGGGGAGGACGGGGGCAGTCTTCCTACCTGCCTGCTCCGGGTTCAAATCTTCCTCCTCCTCCAACCCTTCGGCAGGTTCTGGGCCGAGGGCCTCCCTTCCCCCTCATCTTGCTTCCCCAATTTGGGGGCTACTGGATCGAGGGCACCAACCACGATCTGGCGGAGCTGTCCGAATTCCAGTCTCCCGGCTGTAAGGTCAAGCTGGAATGCAACCACTTGGCCAGGGTCTACCGGAAGCATTTCCTAGGCAAGGTCAGTCCCCAAGGAGGGAGGGAGGGAGGGGGCTTGGGAAGGGGAACAACACCCCCTCATAACCCCACTGGGACCCCCCCCCCATCAAGAGGCCTCTGTGATGCCCTGCGACCTGGGCAGGCCGTGTTCCTCAAAGCGTCCTTGAATCTGTTGGGGTGCAGCCTCCTCCCCAAAAGTCTGTCTCCTCCTGAGTAGCCCGTGCCCCCCTCTCCTCTCCTCCCGCCTGGAAGGGATGTTTTGGTGCCTCCCAAGAGGGTCAGGGAGGCAGTGGCTCAGTGCCTAAGACGCTGAGCTTGTCGATCAGAGAGGTCGGCAGTTCGGCGGTTCGAATCCCTGGTGCCGCGTAACGGAGGGAGCTCCCATGACTTTTCCCAGCTTCTTTCCCAGTTGGAAAGCCTGTTAAAAAAATGCAAGTCGAAAAATAGGGACCACCTTTGGTGGGAAGGGAACGGCGTTCCACGCGCCTTCGGGAGTTGAGTCATGCCGGCCACATGACCACGGAGACGTCTTCGGAGAGCGCCGGCTCTTGGGCTTTGAAACGGAGATGAGCACCGCCCCCTAGAGTCGGGAACGGCTAGCACAGATGTGCGAGGGGAACCTTTCTCTTTAAGAGGGTCATCTCCAGTTTTCTCACTCTTTGGTGGGGGAGGGGCTGCCTTCCGAAGTCGGGGTGCGGGCTGCTCTGCCCACGGGCAGCCTTGGACCTCCCACCCGCTCTGCCTGGGCCTGCCGGCTTTGAGGAGGAATGCAAAGAACGCCCGACAAGTCGGAGCCAACGCTGGAGGATGAGCTGTCCCCGTCCTTCCTTTGGGCGGAGGGATCCGCGGGGATCCCCCCCAGCTTCTCTCCCCCCCCCCATTGCAGGGCTTCCTCCCTCTTTCCTCCCCCGGATGGTGCCCCTGTTCACCCTAGATGTTGTTTTGTGGGGCTTCGGCACAAGGACGGAGGGGGGGGTGGGGAGATTTCTGAGTAGGGGACGAAAAAGAGGGATGCTGCAGATTTTGGGGATCCCCAGTGTGGGGATTCTTTTTATTAAAAAATATGTTTTTTTCTCATTCAAATGCATTCACAAATATACATTCTTATAAGTGCTCTTTTTATCTATTAAGCATGAATGTTTATCACTAACTTCTTACAAAATACAGTTTGGGTCACTTTCTTGCCCCCACCTGTCTCCATTTTATTCTGCAACAACTTTGCTCCTTCCGTCTTCTCAACCTTCCTTCTCTGCCTTCTTCTTTCCTCCTCTTTTCTTCTTCCCCTCTCTTTTCCCCACTCCTCCTCTCTTCTCCTTCTTCCCCTCTCTCCTACTCTTCCTTCTTCCTTCCTTCCTTCCTTCCTTCCTTCCTTCCTTCCTTCCTTCCTCTGCTTTACCCTTCCTTCCTTCCTTTCCCTCCTCACTTCTTCTTCCCCTCTCTTTCCCCCACTCCTCTCTTCTCATCTTTCTTACCCTCTCTCCTACTCTTCCTTCTTCCTTCCTTCCTTCCTTCCTTCCTTCCTTCCTTCCTCTGCTTTACCCTTTCTTCCTTTCCCTCCTCTTTTCTCCTTCCCCTCTCTTTCTCCCACTCCTCCTCTCTTCTCCTCCTCCTTCCCCTCGCTCCTACTCTTACTTCTCCTTCCTTCCTTCCTTCCTTCCTTCCTTCCTTCCTTTCCCTCCTCTTTTCTACTTCCCTCTCTTTCCCCCACTCCTCCTCTCTTCTCCTCTTTCTTACCCTCTCCTACTCTTACTTCTTCTTTCCTTCCTTCCTTCTTTCCTTCCTTCCTTCTTTCCTTCCTTCCTTCTTTCCTCTGCTTTACCCTTTCTTCCTTTCCCTCCTCATTTCTTCTTCCCCTCTCTTTCCCCCACTCCTCCTCTCTTCTCCTCCTCCTTCCCCTCTCTCCTACTCTTACTTCTCCTTCCTTCCTTTCCCTCCTCTTTTCTTCTTCCCCTCTCTTTCCCCCACTCCTCCTCTCTTCTCCTCCTTCTTACCCTCTCTCCTACTCTTCCTTCTTCCTTCCTTTCCTTCCTCCCCCCCCCCTTTCCGTTGTTCCCTTTGCTCATTTTCCTTCTCTGATGGGTTCTCGGGGTGGCGTTTCAGCGATCCCAACTTGATATTTACTTAAAAAAAATAATTTTCTCTGTAACCTTTTACTTCCCAGTATTAAATCCACTTGTGCCGTCTTTTTAAATTTGTATACTTGTATTTTAATACTTTCCTATTTCCCCCCCACCCCCACCCCTTCTCCCAGTGTGTGGATTCTTTCACCCCTCCCCTGTCCGGAGGAGTTGCCCTCTGCCACCTGTGTGCCTACTGGGTGGGGCAGCTGCGATTATCAGGAATGGGCTGTGCCCTTTGCCCCAGCTGTTTGGGCAGGGCTGGGTGAACCCCTTTTCTCCTCTTGCCCTGCCCTTCCAAGGAATGCAGCACTGGGAGGGGGGGCAGAGGGACCCCAACTCAATCCCCTTCCTCAGAAAGGAGGCCTTGCAGAGAGATGAAAGCAGGAAGGGTGAATTGTATGTGTGTGTGGGGGGGGGTCCCATTGCTCTCCCCAGCTGGGGTCAGAGGTGGGATCCTACCAGTTTGGCCCAGTTGAGCCGAACCGGTAGTGATTTGGTGGCCTGGGTCCCTAAGAACTGGCAGCAACCTAGGCCTGCCACGCCCTCGAACTGGTTCTCCTACAGGGCCGCCATTTTTATTTTTGGTTCAGTGGATGCGCGAAGCAATTGTAATTGCCCAAATTTAATTCCCCCCCCCCCATTTTTAAACATTTTGTGCATGCACTGACCTATTTTTGTGCAAATACGCATCCACGCGTGCAAATGTTTTGTGCACACTGAGCCGGCAGTAATGCCGGGAGCAACCCACCGCTGGCTGGGGTGGGTACGGCCCAATCTGGTGGAACTGAGGGGCAGGGAGGTTTTCTTGGGAGAATACCTCATTCAAAGTAGTTGTCAAACTGGAATTGGTCCGATGCGATGCTTTCTGCGGCCGTCACGTCGCGGGCCCTCCAAGGTCAGGAGCAGTAGATCTTGATCATCTTGTTTGTGTCTGGTCAGGAACATTTCAATTACTATTCGGTGGACGCGGCCCTGGGACACCTGGTTTTCTCGCTCAAGTACGACGTGATTGGGGACCAGGAGCATCTGCGCCTGCTCCTGCGGTAAGAGCAGGGGTACCTCCTGGGGGTGGGGGTGGCCCCCCTTTCTCTCTCCCCCCCTCCCTGGCCGCTTGGCCCTGACTCTCCTCTTCCTCCCCTCCCCCCTCCGTCGCAGCACCAAGAGCCGGTCCTATCACGACGTCATCCCCATTTCCTGCCTGACCGAATTCCCCAACGTGATCCAGATGGCCAAGGCAAGTTCTGGGCAGGGCTGGGCTGGGAGGCCTTCGGGTGGGGGTCACCCATTTCCAGTGGTGGGTTCTGGATCCCGGTGCAATCGGTACGGTGCAACGGGGCCCGGCGTGCGTACTTACCGCCTGCGACACTCCACGATGCCTCCATGACGCTCCATCTGCTCGGCGGAGTATGCTCTGTGCTCATGCGTGGAAGCGCCAAAGAGCTCAAATACCAGTAAAGAGTGCGGGTGGGCGGGTGGGCCCTCCGGAGCACCGTACCGGAACGGTACCCGGTGCTCCCGGCAGGCACCAGGATGCCCGTACCAGGGCGTACCGTTTGTAACCCACCACTGCCCCTTTCTCTTTTCCCATAAGAGAACCAGCTCAGCCACGGGTTTGGCGCTTCCTCCCGGCAGCTGACCCCAGCGACGTTCGCTGCAGATTGCCGTGTGAGGTTGCCGCAGAGGAGGGTGCGAGGGCAGAGGGAGGTGTGAAAGAGAGGTGGGTTCCTACCAATTCGGACCGGAGTAGGTAGTAATTCAGCCTGCCACGCCCCCAAACCGGTTCTATCGGCAGCGCCCTAGGTGCCGCCACCTTGTTTTTTGCTTCTGCGCATGCGCAGGGTTTTTTTGTACTGCACATGTGTGCATTGCGCGCATCAAGCGGGTGTGAGAAGCAAACCGGCAGTAGCAGCAGCCGGAGCCCACCCCTGGGCGTGCCGGTCACAAAAAACTCAAGGAGAGAAAAGATATAATTGCCACAAAAATAGGAGAAAGAAAAAGAAGAAGTGAGGGGAAACTGGGAAAAGAAAGAAAAGAATTGAAACTGGGATTTTAGGGAGCCCGAGAGAAATCGGTTCAAAAAGGAAGAAAGAGGGGGGGGGAGTTATATTAGTAGACTAAAGAGAACAGTAGTAAGATTGTTATTGTTACGTAACTAATTAAGAAATAAAGAAATGATCGTAGATTGTGAATGGTAGAAAAATTTTGAAAGAAATGCTCTCTGTGCTTAAATTAAATTAGAGGATGCATGCTGTTTATAGCAAAATATACCAATGGAGAAAATAAGAACGTAAAATTTGGTGTAACTTTGAAGAGGCAATTAAAGATAATAGAATAGAATAGAATAGAATAGAATAGAATAGAATAGAATAGAATAGAAAATAGGGATTGGAAAGGAATGGAATAGAAAATATGGAATGGAAAATATGGAATGGAATGGAATGGAATGGAATGGAATGGAATAGAATAGAATAGAATAGAATAGAATATAAAATATGGAATGGAATGGAATAGAGTAGAATATAAAATATGGAGTGGAATGGAATGGAATAGAATAGAATATAAAATATGGAATGGAATAGAATAGAATAGGAAATATGGAATGGAATGGAATAGAATACAATAGAATAGAATACAATAGAAAATAGGGAATGGAAAGGAATGGAATAGAAATATGGAATGGAATGGAATGGAATAGAATAGAATAGAATAGAATATAAAATATGGAATGTAATGGAATAGAATAGAAAATATGGGATGGAATGAATAGAATAGAATAGGATAGGATAGAATAACAGAGTTGGAAGGGACCTTGGAGGTCTTCTAGTCCAACCCCCTGCTTAGGCAGGAAACCCTACGCCACTTCAGACAAATGGTTATCCAACATCTTCTTAAAGACTTCCAGTGTTAGAGCATATTATTTATGTCTTAAGAAAAAAATAACTATAAAGATAGAAAAATAATGGGAGATAATCATTTGGTGGAAAGTGAAAACGAAACTGTGATGTAAAAAAGGACTATGTAATTGAGAGGATGTAAAATAAAAGACTCGGGACAATTCTTGCTTTCTATAATATATATAATTTGTATTTTTGTTTTAAAAAAACCTTGAATGGGAAAAGAAAAAGAAAAACTTAAAGGAGAGGGGTTTTTTTGGGGGAGATGATCTCCCCCCCCTGTGTAGAAGGGGGAGGGGGGTCAGGTGTGTATTCACACGGCCACTTCCCTCCTTGCCCCCCCCCCTGCAGCTGGTCTGTGAAGATGTGAACTTGGACCGTTTCTACCCCGTCCTGTATCCCAAGGTAAGAGCGTGAATTGAACTTGGAGGGAGGGGGGAATGTCCTGATGGAAAAGCCCCTTCCCCACCGCCCAAGCCCCTCCCGGTCTCTCCAGAAACCCCCCCCCCCGCCTCTGCTTTGCCCCCCTCCCCAGGCCTCCCGCTTGATCGTCACCTTCGACGAACACGTCATCAGCAATAACTTCAAATTTGGGGTGATTTACCAGAAATTGGGCCAGGTGAGTTCTGCGCCTTGTAGCCGGAGGGAGCAGGTGAGGCTGTCAGGGCGAGGAGCCTTTGGCCAGGATGGGGGGAAGGGAATAGAGATTGGGGGGGGGTCCGGGCACAGTGCAGAGAACCCCCCCCCTGTGGTTTCTCTTGAAGCGCGGCTGCCCTTCCAGCTGGGCCGTTGAGGGGAAAAGCTTGCCAAATAAGAGATGCCAACGTCCTCCTCCCTCCCATCGCTTCTTCACCAAAAGGCTTCAGCTGCTTGTGTGCCAGGGAGGCAGTGCCATCTGCGGCCTCCAGCTGGGGAGGGTGTCTGCCCTTCCTTTCCCTCCCCCCACCCCGCTCCCGTCCGCGATGCAGCTGGCCTCGGCTAGACGGGGTGCCCTGCGTTGCCGCATACCTCCGGAGATCCGGCAGGATGCTTGCTGTGGGCAGAGGCAACCTTTGAGCCTGAGCCAGACCTCCCCCTGTGCCCCCCCACCCTCGGCTGCCTGGGCATGCCACCGCCCCCCTCCCCACTCCTTCCCTGCAGACGTCGGAAGAGGAGCTATTCAGCAACATGGAGGAGAGCCCGGCCTTTCTGGAATTCCTTGAGTTTTTGGGCGAGAAGGTGCAGCTGCAGGATTTCAAAGGGTGAGTGTGGCAGAGGGGGCAGTGTGTGTGTGTGTGTATGTGTGTGTGTGTAGCTGCTCCCTCCCCCCACAGCAAATCCCCCAGGGAGGCTTTCTTTTATTTTTATATATACTGTATATAAGTGGGACCTCGCCAAGATATTCTCAATCTTACACTGGAAAAGACCCAAATACACCAAGACCTGCATACCTGTACCCATGAAAATCTATGAAAACATACATACATACATACATACATACATACATACATACATACTATACATACATACATACATACATACATACATACATACATGTTATATACATATATAAACAATCCATTTTCCATTAACCAGTGTGTCATCTGGGTACAAATATTTTGTGCCAACCTTAAAATATACAATCTTATTCATTATTTAATCCTATCTTGGCTTAATTTTCCAATACCTTAAGTATCTAATATTATAACAGCCCCACTGTAATTTATTTAACTCTGTTAATTATATTAAATGCTAATGCATTTTCTATACTTTATTTTATTTTAATTTTTTAATAAACATACTTATCATCTTTGCCACATTTCTACATCTTTACATATCTATTATACTCCTTCTATCCATACACATACACCTTTATATTATATCTCTATCTATCTATCTATCTCTATCTATCTATCTATCTATCTATCTATCTATCTATCTATCTATCTATCTCTGTCTCTATCTATCTATCTATCTATCTATCTATCTATCTATCTATCTATCATCTATCTCTGTCTCTATCTATCTCTATCTATCTCTATCTCTATCTATCTATCTCTATTTATCTATCTATCTCTATCTATCTATCTCTATCTATCTATCTATCTATCTATCTCTATTTATATCTATCTATCTATCTATCTATCTATCTATCTATCTATCTATATCTATATCTATCTATCTATCCGTCCATTTTTACGTATTTTTCATCTACTCTTATTAATTCCATACAATACATCTCATATCCTTCTATGTACATATATTTCTCTTATATTTCTTATTCCGTACTATTTTATATACAATCTATCTTACATTTCCCCCCCACTTGTTCATTCCGCCGTTTTGTGTTTATTTTCTATACTTTAGATAACTTCTTTTATTATTAATTCTTATGTCTATTCTCTAACCACGGGTAAAAAGATTCCCAAATTGTGAAATAATCAGCTTGTTCTTGTTCTTTGATTGCCAGTGTCAATCTGTTCATTTCTGAACATTCTAATATTTTCCTAATCACCTTCTCCTCTGTAGGAATCTCTTCGCTTTTCAAATTTGGTGCAAATACAATCCTAGTTGCTGTTATAAAATGAATAATCAAATATACATTATCTTTACTATGATTTTCTGGTAAAATCCCCAGCAAAAATATTTCAGGTTTTAAGGCAATATATTGTTGTATCATCTTTTCCAGCCACATATGTATTTTAGGCCAATATTTTTTTGCTTCTGCGCAGGTCCACCACATATGATAGTACGAACCCAATGTCTAGTGGCCTTTCCAACATTTAGCTGATTTGTCTAAACAATTTTTTTATTTTTATTTTTGCTTTCGTGGTGTGGAGACAGTAACTTGGTCCTTAACACCAAAAGACCAAGGAGCTTATAGCGGACTACAGAAAGCATAGATCAGACATTCAGCCCTTGCTTATCAATGGAGACCAAGCGGAGCAAATGGCCAGTTTTAAGTTTCTGGGTGTCGTCATAAAAAGAGGACCTGACCTGAGACACTCACATTGCAGCCCAGGTCAAAAGGGCCCAGCAGAAATTATACTACCTGAGACATCTCGGGAAACAACAAATTAACGAAAAACGGCTGGTGACCTTCTACCGCTGCACCATAGAGAGTATTTTAACTTACTGCCCCTGTTTATAGTTTGCCAATTGCGCAGTGACAGATAGGACAGTGCTCCAGAGGGTCAATGTCATTGCCCAGAGGATCATGGGTTGCCCCTCTCCCCTCTTTGGAAGAGCTCGATAGCTCCCGCTGCCTTAAGAAAGCTCAAAACATCCTTAAAGATCCATCTCATCCTGGGCATCCCTTTTTTAAAAAAAACTATTATGACCATCTGGCAGCCGGTACAGGACAATAAAAACAAGGACAAATAGATTGAAAAACAGTTTCTAACTATATAATGGCAGTAACTATATTGAATTCTGCGGTATAGTGCAATATTAATGTAATATCAGGGGTTTTCAGTTTCGATTATATAGCATGCGAAGGAAGTGTCTTTGGGTTTTTATTTATATATATATATGTGTTTTCTGAGGTTTTCGCAGGTGTTTGTATGTATGTCTTTGGTTGTTCGGGTTTTCTCCCGCGTAGAATTGTCGTGAAGTATCTTCACGACGTTTCGATGAAGTCTCATTCATCATCTTCAGGCTGGTGCTTCCGGCTTGGTGCTTCCAGGAGCAATGTGAGATCTCAGCCGGTTCCTCCTTTTAACTGCCAGTGGGGGTTTGTGCTGATTGGGTGGGAGCTTGGCTGCATTCTGATTGGGTGGAGGTGTATTCTGATTGGTAGGGGGCTTGGCTGTGCTCTGATTGGATGGGGGCGTGTTCTGTTTGGGTGGGGGCCTGGTTGTGCTTGTGTTAGTCTGAGTTGCAGAGGGATTTGAGCTGGTGAGCTGCTTTACTGTTGTTTGGCTTCGCGTTTGTGGTCGTGCCACATCTCCGTGGTGGGCATCAGTTTGCTTAATGTATGGATCGGAGGGGTTTAAAGTGGCTAATAATACAGCTGTGGTCTGGCTTCTGGTTTGTGGTCCGGCTTCTGGTTTGTGGTCATTATCGGTGTGGGTTTGGGCTCCCAAAGACAAAATAGAGTTAGAAAATCAAGGAGTATATGAAATCCCATGCACCACCTGCACCACCACATACATCGGACAAACCAACAGAAGAATAAAGGCATGCATTGAAGAAGACAAAAACTCAGTCAGAAAGGAGGAACCAACTTCTTCCCTGGTCCAACACCTCAAAGCCACAGGACATGATACAGACTTTAAAAAGACCAGAACTATTGCCAAAATTGAACACTTTAACAACAGAATAATCAGAGAAGCTATTGAGATAGAAAAACGACCACACAGCATGAATAAACGAGATGATACCTCCCGCCTACCAGCCATTTGGAAACCCGCCCTCACTGACAAATGAGTCCCTAACACAAAGAATGATACCAGACCCACACTCACGAAAACCACACAGGATGTCTCTATCACACATCCACGCAAAAAGCAAGCCCAAACCCCACACCGATAATGACCACAAACCAGAAGCCGGACCACAAACCAGAAGCCAGACCACAGCTGCATTATTAGCCACTTTAAACCCCTCCGATCCATACATTAAGCAAACTGATGCCCACCACGGAGATGTGGCACGACCACAAACGCGAAGCCAAACAACAGTAAAGCAGCTCACCAGCTCAAATCCCTCTGCAACTCAGACTAACACAAGCACAACCAGGCCCCCACCCAAACAGAACACGCCCCCATCCAATCAGAGCACAGCCAAGCCCCCTACCAATCAGAATACACCTCCACCCAATCAGAATGCAGCCAAGCTCCCACCCAATCAGCACAAACCCCCACTGGCAGTTAAAAGGAGGAACCGGCTGAGATCTCACATTGCTCCTGGAAGCACCAAGCCGGAAGCACCAAGCCAGAAGCACCAGCCTGAAGATGATGAATGAGACTTAATCGAAACGTCGTGAAGATACTTCCAATTCTACGCGGGAGAAAACCCGAACAACCAAAGACATACATACATACATACATACATACATACATACATACATACATACATATGTATTTGTGTTACAACCCCTGGTATGCCTAAATATGGGAGGAAGGTCACTACTCCCTCTTTCTGTCCTTCGGCTTATCACAGAAGACCATGTAGGCATGGTCTGCATTTATTTATCAGTACAAATACAACATATATATATATATATACACACACACACATACATACACACACAAATAATACAAACAGTACATATACAACTGAATACAAAAAAAGAAAGACCAAAGGAAAAGGGAAAAAAACCACATATTACAGTGCAGATACGCAATATATTCCAATTGTGCCCTTATCCCTCCTCCCCCCCCCAAAAAAACAACAGATATTCTTGCGTAGGTTTATTCCCTTTGCCTTCCAACAACGCTGATTTTATAAAATCCCCCCATATTTCATTTTATTCATTCATTTATTTGTACAGTTATAATGTACACTGAAGGTGGCATTTAATCTTGTTGTACGAGGTGCAGTGACAATAAAGTGAAGTATATAGTAAACTAAAACTAAACTAAACTGCAACTACAACTAAACAAAAACAACAACTAAAAACTGAACCAAACCCAAACCCAAAATAAACCAAACCCCAAACTAAAACTAAAAACTAAACCAAACCCAAAACCCAAAACCCAAAACTAAAACTAAAAACAAAAACAAAAGCTAAAAGCTAAAAGCTAAAAGCTAAAAACTAAAAACTAAACCAAACCCCAAACTAAAACTAAAACTAAACCAAACCCAAAACTAAAAACAAAACTAAAACTAAAACTAAAACTAAAGCTAAAACTAAAAACAAAACTAAAAGCTAAAAGCTAAAAGCTAAAAGCTAAAAGCTAAAAGCTAAAAACCAAACCAAACCCCAAACTAAAACTAAAACTAAACCAAACCCAAAACTAAAAACTAAACCAAACCCAAAACTAAAACTAAAAGCTAAAAGCTAAAAACTAAAAGCTAAAAACTAAACCAAACCCAAAACTAAAACTAAAACTAAAACTAAAACTAAAAACAAAACTAAAAGCTAAAAGCTAAAAGCTAAAAACTAAACCAAACCCAAAACTAAAACTAAAACTAAAACTAAAACTAAAAACAAAACTAAAAGCTAAAAGCTAAAAACTAAACCAAACCCAAAACTAAAACTAAAACTAAACCAAACCCAAAACTAAAAACTAAACCAAACCCAAACCCCAAACTAAAACCAAAACTAAAAACAAAACTAAAAACTAAAACCTAAGCCAAAACCAAAACAAAAAACTAAACCTACAACTGAAACTAAAACTAAAACTAAAACTCTGGGGCCTGCACAGGTTCCGGGGCGGCCTGGACGTGACCCACGGCCAGACGGGGACCGAGTCCGTCTACTGCAACTTTCGAAACAACGAGATCATGTTCCACGTCTCCACCAAGCTGCCCTACACCGAAGGGGATGCGCAGCAGGTAAGGGGGAGGGAACCTCCTTCCTCGCCTCCACGCCACAGAATAGCCGGTGAGGCTGACCCTCTTCTCCCCCGCCTCTCCCGCCCTCCCCCCAGCTCCAGCGGAAGCGCCACATCGGCAACGACATCGTGGCCATCGTCTTCCAGGACGAGAACACTCCCTTCGTGCCGGATATGATCGCCTCCAATTTCCTCCACGCCTACGTGGTAGTGCAGGCCGAGAATGCCTGTTCGGATAAGACCCTCTACAAGGTGACCCGGGCAGATTGCAGGAGGCAGGGCTGGGTGGGGAGGAGGGAGCCGCTCAATGAGGTCCCCAGGTCGGGCCGCGAGGGAGCAGCCCCCTAGTGCCAATGCCAGAGCCTCGCCCTGTCCCCTTTAGGTCTCGGTCACTGCCCGGGACGACGTCCCCTTTTTCGGGCCACCGCTGCCCAACCCAGCCGTTTTCCAGAAGGTGAGTGCGTCTCCTCTTGTTGATACAACTTATTGTAGATGTTTTCAATTATTTTTCTCTCTTTTTTTTCATTTTAAATGTTGTATATACCCTTCTTCATCTGCCAATTGACTTATCCTTTTTTTTTCTCTTTCCTTTTTCATCTTGTAAGCCAGCCAACGGTCCTGGTTTATTTGCATTTTCTTTCTTATGTATAAAAAAGTTTTTATTTTTAGACAGACATCAACAAACAAAACATAAAACCATCTTCAATTACATACAGTGTGTCGATTGGTTACACGGTTTTTGTGCATCCTTATTATCACATAATTATCCAATCAAATATATATGTCTACATTATTATCATTGTACATCATTTATTTGACTATAACTATTATTCCTTCGTTTTAAGCGAGATATTCTAGGCATTGGATTCATTTATATTACATATAACAATTCATTACAGCATCTTAAATCTATTTGTTTGCATTTTCAAAAAAGTTGTCTTGTGCCGATTTTATTTGATTTGCCGAGTCCTCGTTTTCTGTCGGGCTCCATTTCTGTTTTTGTAGCTCCATCATATTTTTTTAACTTTTTATTTTATTTTGGGGGTCTCCTCTTGTGGGCATCCAAGGTGGGCAGGCTGCAGCACCGTGCAATATCCCTCCCTCTGGGTGGGCAGGCAATGCTCCCCAGCTGGGTCTGGGGGCTGCCACAGGACAGTCAGGCGCTGGCCTCATGCGACAGGCAGAATCCTGGGCTAAAGAGCCGAGGTGGCGCAGTGCTACAGAGTTACTTCAGCTGACTGCTTGCTGCAGTTGAGCGGTTCGAATCTCGCCAGGCTCAAGGTTGACTCAGCCTTCCGTCCTTCCGAGGTGGGTAAAACGAGGACCCAGGTTGTTGGGGGACAAGAGGCTGACTCTGTAAACCGCTTAGAGAGGGCTGTGAAGCACTCTGAAGCGGTATATAAGTCTCAGTGCTATTGCTATTAAGAGCCATAGGGCCACAGTGGCTAGAATGCAGTATTGCAGGCTAATTCTGCCGACTGCCAGCAGTTCGATCCTGATTGGGCTCCAGGTTGGCTCAGTCTTCCATCTTTCCAAGGTGGGTAAAATGAGGACCCAAATTGTTAGGGGCAAGAGGCTGTCAACCACTTAGAGAGGGCTGTAAAGCACTGTGAAGCGGTATATAAGTCCAAGTGTTATTCCTATTAAGAGCCCTGGGCCATAGTGGCTAGAATGCAGCATTGCAGGCTAACTCTGCTGACTGCCAGCAGTTCGATCCCGACCGGCTCAAGGTTGGCTCAGCCTTCCATCCTTCCGGGGTGGGTAAAACGAGGACCCAGATTGTTGGGGGGCAAGAGGCTGACTCTGTCAACCGCTTAGAGAGGGCTGTAAAAACACTGTGAAACGGTATATAAGTCTACGGGCTATTGCTAAATCTTAGCCGGGAGGGGGCGGGTGTTCGCCCAGCCAAACCAACCCTTTAAAACACTCCCCCCGCTACTCTCCCTGCAGGGGCCGGACTTCCAGGCCTTCCTTTTGACCAAGCTGATCAACGCCGAATACGCCTGCTACAAAGCAGAGAAGTTTGCCAAACTAGAAGTGAGTTTCCAGGAAATTGGGGGGGGGGGGCGGGAGAGGAGCCTCTCTGGCTGGCTCTTCTGCAAGTGGACGAGTGGGTGGGTGTCCCAGTACCTCCTCCATGCCTCCCCCCTTACCCAGCTTGTTGATCCTCCTACGGCCTCTGCAGCCGGCTCAACGGGGTGGTGGGTGGTTTCCCTTCTCGTGACAGGAGCGCACCCGGGCGGCTCTGCTGGAGACCCTCTACGAGGAGCTGCACCTCAACAGCCAGTCCATGATGGGTCTGGGGGCTGAGGAGGACAAGATGGAGAACGGCGGGGGAGGCAGCAGCAGCTTCTTCGAATCGTTCAAGGTGAGGGAGGGCAGCGCGGCCGGAGATGCTTTGGGTCATCCTGTGGGTTCGTGCCTTGATCTCCCACCGCCTTCGGCAGCCCCTCCTCAGCCCTTCGCTCCTTCCCTGGCCTACCTCCCTTTGCCCTCTTCGCAGGCAGTGGGAGCCGGACTGGTCCGCCATCTAAGTCCCTACTTGGAGGGGCAAGGTGGGTGGGGGAGAGCCCGGGGTGGGGCGAAGGGTGACTCAGGGTGGGCCGGCCTTCCCTTCCAGCGGGTGATTCGCAGCCGCAGCCAGTCGATGGACGCCATGGGTCTCAGCAGCAAGAGACAGAACACCGTCACCATCAGCCACAGCGGCAGCTTTGGTCACCAAAGCCCTGACATCGGCAAAGCCACGGGCCTAGTGAGTGCCCCCCCCCTCTGCCTTCAGTGCCCGCTTTCCCCCACTCCCCTTCACAGCCCCCCAAATCCTTCAGCGCCTCCTGGGGTAGCCTTAGTCTTTGCTTGGATCGCCGCCCCAATGGGGATGGCGTTGGATATTGGCAGGGTGGGCAGGGGAGGATGGAGGGTTCAGCAGACGGCCCACATCTCCCCCTGTTCTTCCCTGTTTGGTATGCAGTGCCCCAGAGTGGCCACTGGGTGGCAGCCTTGGCCCTGCATAGGAGCCTTGGCCGATGGGCAAAGAGTTGGCTGCCTAGAGGGGTGGGCGGGACCCTTGCTTGGGCAGGGCTTGGAAGGGAGGGGTGGTGGTCTTATGGGCTGAAGCCCTCCTTGCCTTGCTGGAAGCAGGTCCCCACGTGCCCTTTCTGATGGCTGACGGGCATTGGGCATCCCCAGGTTCTCTCCCTCACCGTCGCTGGCAGGAACTTATGAAGGGGGCCGTCTCCCGGCCTCCCCTGCTTCCTCCTTCTCCCCCAGGCTGGAGGATTTCTGGGGTGGAGGGCATCAGGTGGATGCCAGGGAACGTCTGGGTTGCTGTAACAAGAGGGGGCAGCGAGCGTGGCAGAGTCCCAGGAATTCCAGGCCCTCGTCTTGGGCATCGCTTCCGCTGCCCAACCCCAGCTTCTCCCTCCCCTCCAACCCCCATCACATCCCAGGCACAGCCCCAGCAGCTTCCTCTGCCTTCTCATGCCCTCTCCATGCCCGCTGGCTGCCTTGGCCCTTTCAGGGGAGGTTGGGCCCTTGGTGGATAATGACTGAGCGTCATTTTGTTCGCATGACTTCTTTTTCTTTCTCTCTCTCTCTCTCCCTCCCTTCCTCCTCCTTTGTCCTCCCCCCTTTCTCCCCCCTCTGTCCTCTTCACCCCTCCCCTTTTTCATGCTCTGCCTGCTTGCCAGTCATTGCTTGTGCCCGGAAAAACGTCAAGTAGATACGGACGTCGAGGCAGCGCGATAGGCATAGGAACCATTGAAGAGGTGGCTGAACTTTTTCCTCATTCTTTCTTTCTCTCTCTCTCTCTCTCTTTCTCTCTTTCTCTCTGTCTCTCTCTCTCCTCTGTTTTTTCTCTCTCTTCTTTCTCTCTCTCTTTTTCTTTCTTCTTTTTCTCTCTCTCTCTTTCCGTCTCCCTTCTTTCTTTCTCTTCTTTTTCTCTCTCTGTCTCTCTGTCTCTCTTCTTCCTTTCTCTCTCTCTCTCTCTTTGTCTTCTGTCCCTCTTTTTCTCTCTCTTTCTCTTTCTGTCTCCTTTCTTTCTCTCTTTCTCTCTTCTTTTTCTCTCTCTGTCTCTGTCTTCTTCCTTTCTCTCTCTGTCTCCTTTCTCTCTTTCTTTCTTCTCTTTCTCTCTCTGTCTCTCTTCTTTCTTTCTCTCTCCCCCCTCTCTCCCTCTCCCTCTCTCTTTCTTCTCTCTCTCTCTCTTTTCTCTCTCTGTCTTCTTTCTCTCTCTCTCTTCTTTCTCTCTCTTCTCGCTCTCTCTTCTTTCCTTTTCTCTCTCTTTCTTCTTTCTCTCTCTCTCTTCTTTCTCTCTCTTCTCGCTCTCTCTTCTTTCCTTTTCTCTCTCTTCTTTCTTTCTCTCTCTCTCTCTCTCTTTCTTTCTTCTTTTTCTTACTCTTTCCTTCCCATCCCCTTTCCTGCCCTATTGCATGCCCCACACCCCTCTCGTCTCCCGCTGAGGGGTGGGGGGGGGGGCATCTTTCCTAAGCCTGGGAAATTGCTTGTTAAGGCCTTTCCTTCTGCCAGTTTGCTTTGCGAGATGATTACAACCGTTTGCATTTGAAAGGAAGTAGTGGACCCTCTGGGCTTGTTTGTCCTTTTAGCCTTTCTTTCTCCCCATCCCCCACAGTCCTCCAGGGGTCTTGGACCCTCCTCCCTCCCCAGCACCTCTGGTTAAGCTGGCATCCCAAGGAAACAGGAATAGAAGACAGTTAGAGACTCATTTCAAAAGAGAGGCCTTTGCTATTGACCCCTTTTACGTCATACCTCAGTTGCATGCACGAACCGAGGGGGTTGTGGGTCTGTTAGAGGGGGGGTTGATTATTTCTGAACCCTTGAAGTCCCCTCCCACCTCCCCGCCCAGCCAGCCAAGCTGGGTCTCCCATCTTTTCAGATAGTTTCAAGGTCTCCCGTTTATCCCTCTGCAATGGGCAGCCTAGGACGCGGTAGCTCAGCGGCTAAGACGCTGAGCTTGTCCATCAGAGAGGTTCAGCAGTTCGGCGGTTCGAATCCCCCGCGCCGCGTAACGGAGGGAGCTCCCGTGACTTGTCCCAACGTCTGCCAGCCTAGCAGTTGGAAAGCACATTTTAAAAAATGCAAGTAGAAAAACAGGAACCCCCTTTGTTGGGAAGGGAACAGCGTTCCGTGCGCCTTCGGGAGCTGAGTCATGCCGGCTACCTGACCACGGAGACGTCTCCGGACAGCGCTGGCTCTTCGGGTTTGAAACGGAGATGAGCACCGCCCCCTAGAGTCTGGAGCGACTAGCACATATGTGAGAGGGGAAGCTTTATCTTTAATGGGGAGCCTTGTGTCCTCAGCTGGAAAATACGGTTGAGGGACGAACTCTCCTGGGAGACACAGAACATAACGTGCAAGGTTCAGGATTCGACAGCACGCTTCTTTCTTTCTTTACGCATGAACCAGACATGCATTTGTAGCAAATGGAGGAGCCTGCTGGGTGGGGAGGGTCAGGTTCCCCCACCCCACCCCCCACCCCCACCTCAGAATCATGTCCTTTTTCTCCTGCTCTCTCCATGGCTCGATTTGTCTTCCAGACCTCTTTTGGGGATCCTGGAGATTTCTTGTCATGCTGTAGGGTGTTTTTTTTTTAAAATGTTTGTAGAAAAAGAAAGATGGAGGCTTGGGAGGAAGAGAGAGACTCATCCCATTGGGGGGGGGGGGATTTCCTGGCTCACGCCTCCATTTTTCTAAACCTCCCCCCTCAGTGGTGAAATTCAATTTTCTTTTACTACTGGTTCTGTGCGCGTGGCTTGGTGGCTCTCTATTCCCTCCCCACTTCAGGAGAAAGGATACTGCAAAATCCCCATTCCCTCCCCACTCCTGGGGAAGGATACTGCAAAATCTCCATTCCCTCCGCACTCCAGGGGAAGGATACTGCAAAATCCCCATTCCCTCCCCACTCCTGGGGAAGGATACTGCAACATCCCCATTCCCTCCCCACTCCAGGGGAAGGATACTGCAACATCCCCATTCCCTCCCCACTCCTGGGGAAAGGATACTGCAACATCTCCATTCCCTCCTCACTCCAGGGGAAGGATACTGCAAAATCCCCATTCCCTCCCCACTCCTGGGGAAAGGATACTGCAACATCTCCATTCCCTCCTCACTCCAGGGGAAGGATACTGCAAAATCCCCATTCCCTCCCCACTCCAGGGGAAGGATACTGCAACATCCCCATTCCCTCCCCACTCCTGGGGAAAGGATACTGCAACATCTCCATTCCCTCCTCACTCCAGGGGAAGGATACTGCAAAATCCCCATTCCCTCCCCACTCCAGGGGAAGGATACTGCAACATCCCCATTCCCTCCCCACTCCTGGGGAAAGGATACTGCAACATCTCCATTCCCTCCTCACTCCAGGGGAAGGATACTGCAAAATCCCCATTCCCTCTCCACTCCAGGGGAAGGATACTGCAACATCCCCATTCCCTCCCCACTCCTGGGGAAAGGATACTGTAAAATCTCCATTCCCTCCCCACTCCTGGGGAAAGGATACTGTAAAATCTCCATTCCCTCCCCACTCCAGGGGAAGGATACTGCAAAATCTCCATTCCCTCCCCACTCCTGGGGAAGGATACTGCAAAATCTCCATTCCCTCCCCACTTCTGGGGAAGGATACTGCAAAATCCCCATTCCCACCCCACTCCAGGGGAAGGATACTGCAAAATCCCCATTCCCTCCCCACTCCTGGGGAAGGATACTGCAACATCCCCATTCCCTCCCCACTCCAGGGGAAGGATACTGCAACATCCCCATTCCCTCCCCACTCCTGGGGAAAGGATACTGCAACATCTCCATTCCCTCCTCACTCCAGGGGAAGGATACTGCAAAATCCCCATTCCCTCTCCACTCCAGGGGAAGGATACTGCAACATCCCCATTCCCTCCCCACTCCTGGGGAAAGGATACTGTAAAATCTCCATTCCCTCCCCACTCCAGGGGAAGGATACTGCAAAATCTCCATTCCCTCCCAACTCCTGGGGAAAGGATACTGCAACATCTCCATTCCCTCCTCACTCCAGGGGAAGGATACTGCAAAATCTCCATTCCCTCTCCACTCCAGGGGAAGGATACTGCAACATCCCCATTCCCTCCCCACTCCTGGGGAAAGGATACTGTAAAATCTCCATTCCCTCCCCACTCCTGGGGAAAGGATACTGTAAAATCTCCATTCCCTCCTCACTCCAGGGGAAGGATACTGCAACATCCCCATTCCCTCCCCACTCCTGGGGAAAGGATACTGTAAAATCTCCATTCCCTCCCCACTCCTGGGGAAAGGATACTGCAACATCTCCATTCCCTCCTCACTCCAGGGGAAGGATACTGCAAAATCCCCATTCCCTCTCCACTCCAGGGGAAGGATACTGCAACATCCCCATTCCCTCCCCACTCCTGGGGAAAGGATACTGTAAAATCTCCATTCCCTCCCCACTCCTGGGGAAAGGATACTGTAAAATCTCCATTCCCTCCCCACTCCATGGAGAAAGGATACTGCAAAATCCCCATTCCCTCCCAACTCCTGGGGAAAGGATACTGCAACATCTCCATTCCCTCCCCACTCCTGGGGAAGGATACTGCAACATCCCCATTCCCTCCCCACTCCAGGGGAAGGATACTGCAACATCCCCATTCCCTCCCCACTCCAGGGGAAGGATACTGCAAAATCCCCATTCCCTCCCCACTCCTGGAGAAAGGTTACTGCAAAATCCCCATTCCCTCCCTACTCCAGGGGAAGGATACTGCAACATCCCCATTCCCTCCCCACTCCAGGGGAAGGATACTGCAACATCCCCATTCCCTCCCCACTCCAGGGGAAGGATACTGCAAAATCCCCATTCCCTCCCCACTCCAGGGAAAGGATACTGCAAAATCCCCATTCCCTCCCTACTCCAGGGGAAGGATACTGCAAAATCTCCATTCCCTCCCCACTCCAGGGGAAGGATACTGCAAAATCCCCCATTCCCTCCGCACTCTTGGGCTAGCCAGAGGTGGTACTTGACAGTTCTCCGAACTACTAAAAATTCCGCTATTGGTTAACCAGAACCGCGTCAGAACCTGCTGAATTTCACCCCTGTTTCCCCCCTCCCACTCCCTACCCTGCCTCCCCCTTCTACCGGGGAATCCTCTCCAGGAAAAGCATTAAAACCTTGCCACGATGCAGCGGGATTATTATTTCGGGGTGGGAGGAGGTATGGTTTGCCCCAGTCCTGCTGTCTGTTTTGCAGATCCTGTTCTGGGGCATCGTAAGCACTTTTAGGTTGGCCTAAAAAAGATTTGGATGGATTGCCCCTGTGGGGTCTGGCCCAGAACACCCATAGCTATTCAGGGACCCCAGGCCGGTGCCGTTCCCAAGGGAGATGTTTAAGTTATTTGGAATATTTGGAATAAACACGGTTGAGACAACGGTGGTTAGCGCAGCTTCTTGTTCTTGAGTTGGGGGTGGCCTTTGTCACGACCTCCGCCCTCGGCTTGCTTGCCTGCTGGTCAGCTCTGGAGCAGGGTTTCCCAAGGCAGAGACCCCCCCCCCCACTTCCCAATTGTCTGGAGTGCTTCCCCCTCTTCTCCAATCTTTCTGCTTCATGCCACCTCACTTCTCCCCGTCTCTTGCAGTCCCTGATCGTGCCCGGAAAGAGCCCAACGCGAAAGAAATCGGGGCCGTTTGGTTCCCGCCGAAGCAGCGCCATCGGCATCGAGAACATCCAGGAAGTGCAGGAGAAAAGGTGGGGAAGATGCAGGCGGGTTGCCCCCCACCCCCCACCCCCATATTCCACCCACCCTGGATTTCTTGAGCCGTCCTGGGAGGCCACAATTGTACATCACGCTAAGCGCACTAAACCACAACGGAGGGAATCCTCAAAGTCACTGAGGCCCACTCAAATTCATTGCCTTCATGGCCCAACAGAGGTTGTTCCTTTCTGTTCTGACCGAGGCTTCCCAAAAACACGACGCCGACTCCTCGTCCCGATAAAACCCCTTTTATTTAAGTTAAAGGGAATTCCTCTCCAGCAAAGTCCCGGCCAACAGTCTTTCAAGAGATTTCACATCTATAGACTTTGATTAGGCTTGGAGAGCTGCCAGGCCGATATCTTCCAAACTCCATGCTGTAGCAGCAATGACTTGGCAAGAAGTCAGGAACAGATCTTCACCCTAAGGAATTGAACTCATTGTCTCCTGCAAACTCCACTCCCCTTTCACTCCTCTTTATTCCCTATGGGAGGGGCTATTCATTGTCCACCTGTGGCTTTACTCCCAAGTCGGCCCCTGTTCTTTAGCTGTTCCCTTCATCTGGCAACTCTGCACATGCACACATTGGGAACAGGCTCCAGCTGTTCTTCTGCCCCACTGATCTCCGACTCCGAAGGCAGCTGATAACTGTCGGACGGCCCTGGCCCCCTCTCTGCCTCCGACACAGAGCCCTCATCACAGCCTTCCCCAGACTCCAGGCCTGGCCCATGTTCCTCCCCAACCCTCCTCACTGTCTGAGTCTGCTGCCAGACCTGCTGGCGGGCCACAACACTTTCTGAGGCTGGGGAAGGACCTGCTCCCACACCAGCCTTCCTCTGCCCCAGCATTGATCAGGAAACCCCGGCTGTGTATCCCACAGGGAGAGCCCGACGGACAGTGTGAAGACGCCAGACGGCAGCCACCCCGGCCAGGAGCCCCGGTCCGAGGCCTCCTCCACTCAGAGCTCGCCAGAGATGCCCACCACCAAGAACAGGTGGGCATTGGGCAAAGGCACCCTGGCATCTCCTGGCTGAGTCCGGCCTTAGTTTGGACTCTCAGCAACCCCTTAAACCCCTGTTTCTCCAACCCCCTTGCAGGGCGGATGCCGTGATGCCAAAGCCAGAAGCCGGGCACGAATCGTCCCGCTCCTCCTCCAGTGCCAGCAGCTTTGGCAGCATGGTGGAGGATACCGAAGGCTGTCGAGATGACACGAGCAGGGTGAGGTGGCACGGGGGAGGAGGGGGCTTAAGGGAGAGGGGCTGAGGGCACAGAAGCCAGGAGGGGATTCAGAAGGAGGCCGAAAAGTGGCTTTTATAGATTCTCTTCTTGGCTTCTAGCCTCTTTGAAAGTAGACAAATTAAAAGCAGTAACGGGCCACAGTTTGCCCCAGGAAATCGGGGCTTGTTGTTCAGCTGAATGAAAGCCTCCCGGAGTATCTTAAGCAGTGGGCAGGGAGGCCATCTCTGCGGCCATTAAATGGAAATGGTTCAAGGATTCCACCCCTCTTTTCGACGTCCCCTGGCTTGACCCTGGTTCTCAGTTTCAACAACCCACTTAAAGAACTCCCTGATCCGAGGCTGGCCCTGCCCTAAACGGTGTGGACTAGGAACTTGGCGGAGGAACATTGGATTCTCGTTCGGTTTGGCTTGGGTGTCCCCTAATCCACCCTCCCCCTCTGCCTTCTCTGTCCCAGGAGAGCCCATTCCCCTCAACGCATTCCCACAAACGCGATTCCTTCATGTACAGCACGTGGCTGGACGACAGCACCAGCACCGCCAGTGGGGGCAGCTCTCCAGGTACCTCCCTGCCCCTCCCTGAGACCCACAAGGCTGCTCTGGAGGAATCGGCCTTCTTCCCCCCCCCATACACAAATGGGATGGATCCTCACCCCCCCCCCTGGTGCCCAACGTGGGGCCCTTTTGCTCCCAAGGGAGGGAGGAATGGTTTTAATCCAAGGTTGTCTTGTTTCCCCCTCCAGGCCCCTCGCGCTCCCCCCAGCCGGACCCCAGGAAACCCACGGACCCCCCTTGCCCAGAGATCCAGATCCAGCTGGAACACTCGGACGAGCAACCCCCACATCTGGTGAGGGGTCCACGAGGGATAGTGGAGGGAGGGCCTTTTCTTGAGAGGGGGTCTGTCGGGTAGGGAATTGGTACATGCAGCATCTCGATGGGAAGCAGCATTAATCCTCTTTTTGTCTTTTCCCCCCAGAGCTGTTAACCTCCCTCCTGTCTCATGGATGTGCCTCTTGAGCAGGTCAGACCTGGGGATCCCCCAGTATTTTCCCTGCCCCCCCACCTCCGAGCCTCTGGCCAACCCCTGTTAGGGGTGAAATTCAGCAGGTTCTGACCAGTTCTGGAGAACCGGTAGCAGAAATTTTGAGTAGTTGGGACAACTGGCAAATACCACCTCTGGCTGGTCCCAGAGAGGGGGGGGGGATGGAGATTTTGCAATATCCTTTCCCGAGGAGTGGGGAGGGAATGGAGATTTTACAGTGTCCTTCTCATGGAGTGTGGAGGGAATGGGGATTTTACAGTATCCTTCATGGAGATTGCAGTATCCTTCTCCTGAAGTGGGGTGGGAATGGAAATTTTGCAGTATCCTTCCTCTAGAGTATGGAGGGAATGGAGATTTTGCAGCATCCGTCCCGAGAAGTGGGGTGGGAATGGAGATTTTGCAATATCCTTTCTCCAGGAGTGGGGAGGGAATGGAGATTTTGCAGTATCCTTCCTCTGGAGTGGGGAGGGAATGGAGATTTTGCAGCATCCTTCCCCTGGAGTGGGGAGGGAATGGAGATTTTGCAGTATCCTTTCTCCAGGAGTAGGGAGGGAATGGAGATTTTACAGTATCCTTTCTCCAGGAGTGGGGAGGGAATGGAGATTTTACAGTATCCTTCCCCTGGAGTGGGGAGGGAATGGAGATTTTGCAGTATCCTTTCTCCAGGAGTAGGGAGGGAATGGAGATTTTACAGTATCCTTTCTCCAGGAGTGGGGAGGGAATGGGGATTTTGCAGTATCCTTCCCCTGGAGTGGGGAGGGAATGGAGATTTTGCAGTATCCTTTCTCCAGGAGTGGGGAGGGAATGGAGATTTTGCAGTATCCTTCCCCTGGAGTAGGGAGGGAATGGGGATTTTGCAGTATCCTTTCTCCAGGAGTAGGGAGGGAATGGAGATTTTACAGTATCCTTTCTCCAGGAGTGGGGAGGGAATGGAGATTTTACAGTATCCTTCCCCTGGAGTGGGGAGGGAATGGAGATTTTGCAGTATCCTTTCTCCAGGAGTAGGGAGGGAATGGAGATTTTACAGTATCCTTTCTCCAGGAGTGGGGAGGGAATGGGGATTTTGCAGTATCCTTCCCCTGGAGTGGGGAGGGAATGGAGATTTTGCAGTATCCTTTCTCCAGGAGTGGGGAGGGAATGGAGATTTTGCAGTATCCTTCCCCTGGAGTAGGGAGGGAATGGGGATTTTGCAGTATCCTTTCTCCAGGAGTAGGGAGGGAATGGAGATTTTACAGTATCCTTCCCCTGGAGTGGGGAGGGAATGGGGATTTTGCAGTATCCTTCCCCTGGAGTGGGGAGGGAATGGAGATTTTGCAGTATCCTTTCTCCAGGAGTGGGGAGGGAATTGAGATTTTGCAGTATCCTTCCGCTGGAGTAGGGAGGGAATGGGGATTTTGCAGTATCCTTCCCCTGGAGTGGGGAGGGAATGGAGATTTTGCAGTATCCTTTATCCAGGAGTGGGGAGGGAATGGGGATTTTGCAGTATCCTTTCTCCAGGAGTGGGGAGGGAATGGAGATTTTGCAGTATCCTTCCCCTGCCAGGCCCACCAAGGCATGCCCACAGAACCAATAATACAAAATTGTGAATTTCACCACTGGTCCTGCCCCATCTCTCTCTCTCTCTCTCCTTCCCTCCCTCCCTCCCTCCCTCTCTCTCTCTCTCTCTCTCACACACACACACACACACACACACTAGTCCCTGTCTCTGCTTATTCTCTTCTGCTCCCTTGTGTCCTCTACCTTTTAGGCCCCCCCCTCCATCCCGGGTCTGGAGGGGGAGCGGTGATACCTCCTTTGCCCTTCCCCGACAGCTCACGACAAAGAAGCACAAGCTGAGGCAACGGTGGAGAAGTCCCATCTTCATCTTGGAACAAAGACGACCTCTCCGACCAGCGACCAGCAAATCCTGCTTCTCCTGATCCTCCATTTTAAGCCACTGCTTCTCCGACCCTCCCGCCACGTCCGTGCGGCGGATTCCTTCCATCGCGGTGCAAGGCAAGCCGGGAACGGCATTGGCTCTGGCCTCGATTTCTTCCCTCACCTCTTCCATGAGCTGTGCTCCAAGATGCCCCCTTCCCCAATTCCATCCCTAACCCAAACCCTGTGGAGTCAAAATGGCGGACAATCGCGGAGCACTACGGAAAAGGGCCTGCGTGTTTCCCACCATCCCCGTCCATCTGGGGAGGCCGTCTGGACTGGCTACGGTGGGGGGGGGGCAGAGAGCCTTCGGCCTCTTCTTGGCTTTCCTGTCGCAGAGGCCGGCGGTCATGCCATTTGCACGCCCCCCCCCCCTTGGAAAAGGACAGGAAAAGGGCAAGGAACTGAAAGCAGGAGTTTTCCAGACCTCTGGATCTCGCTGAGGAGATTCCATGGATGGAGCTGTTTAATGGAGCAACATCTGGATCAGCTCCCTCCGTCTCCGTTTTTCCAGCTGGCATTGCCACCAATGCTCCTTCTGCGTCCCGGCTGGCACATTGCCCTCAGTTCTCATCACGTTGCCCCCTCCCTCCTCATGGCAGCCGTGTGCTCCCTCTTATCCTAGGGCAGTTGGGGGCGGGCAGAGCGTATCCTGCCCAGACGTGCCCAATCTCTCCCTCCCTCCCTCCATGTTCATCCCAAAGAAACTTTGACAATCTCGCCACAGGTCAGCGAGGGTGTGGAGGATGGGGCTCAGCTGATTCCGGTGACTTTCAGGCTGGTCCAAGACAGCTGGGCCACCAGCTGCCCCCCCCTCCCTTGACCCCATGGGCTGGCCAAAGGAGCCAGGAGACCTCATTTGACACTCTGGCTGGGCTCTTAAGCTGCAGGGACCTCCCCGCCGTGCTGTAGTTGAGTTACCCCCATGCTGTGCAGGGTTTAGGGGTGGGCAATGCACCCTACTGGCTCCACAGGTGTCTGGATCAGGGAAAAGCCCCCCCCCCCAATTCCTAGGCATCCACGTTTAATTTTAAACATCCTTCCGGTGATGTGAAAATATTAATTCCACAATGTCTGGGCCTCTATGTCCTTATGTCTGTTGCGTATATCCATCCTTTCTTCTTTCCTTCCCTTTTTTTTGGGGGGGGGGGGTTGTTTTGGTTGCTTCATTTTATTTCATTTTTTATTTTATTTTTTAAAAAAAGATGCACAAAATCCATGAACTTAACGAAGTTTAAACCTTGCGTTTAATTTAAACTCCCAGACTGTACTCGTGTTTCCAGTGACCTGTGTATAAAATATACATATATATATATAAATATACATATATCTATTTATCGCTATTGTAAGAAGAAATCTATTTGTAAAATGCTTTTTAAGATATACAGGCTGGAAAATAAAACGAGAAACCTCCACATTGTTTTTTTTTTCCGTTTCCCGGTCCCGCTGGAAGGAAGGTTTCTGATTTGGGAGATGGTGTGGCCCAGATCTGCTGCCAGAAGGAGCTGGCGGCAGATTCAGAGAGTGAGGAGGGTTGGGGAGGAAGATGGGCCAGTCCTGGAGTCTGGGGAAGGCTCTGATGAGGGCTCTGCATCAGAGGCAGAGAGGAGGCCAGAGCCGTGTGCCAGTTATCAGCTGCCTTCAGAGTCAGACATCAGTGAGGCAGAAGAACAGCTGGAGCCTGTTCCCAGTGTGCGCATGCGCAGAGTTGCCAGACGAAGGCAACAGCTAAAGAACAGGGGTCGACTTGGGAGTAAGGCCACAGGTGGACGATGAATGGCCCCTCCCAGAGGAAATAAGAGAGGAAAGGAGACAATTAGTTCGCTTCATTGGTTCGTGACTCTCCGAGACTCCTTGCCTAGTTTTGCAGATATCGGCCTGGCAGCTCTCCAAGCCAGAGAAGGTCTGTGACTGTAAATCCTCCCTTGATAGACTTTGCTGGATGTTAATGAGCAGAATTCACAGTCAATGAATAAAAGGGTTTTTTGCCAGGAGCAGGAGTTGGCTTCAGGCTGTTGGGAAGCCTCGGTCAGAAAAAGGAGGCCATGATCTGCTTGTCTTATACAATACAATACAATACAATACAATAATACAATACAATACAATACAATACAATACAATACAATACAATAATACAATACAATACAATACAATAATACAATACAATATACAATACAATATACAATACAATGCAATGCAATGCAATGCAATACAATACAATACAATACAATACAATACAATACAATACAATACAATACAATACAATACAATACAATACAATACCAGAGTTGGAAGGGACCTTGGAGGTCTTCTAGTCCAACCCCCTGCCAAGGCAGGAAACCCTATACCGTTTCAGACAAATGGCTATCCAACATCTTCTTAAAGACTTCCAGTGTTGGGGCATTCACAACTTCTGGAGGCAACTTCTGTACCACTCTTTCAATGGCAGGATGGAGTCCTCCTGCTCCAGTCCCATGTCCAATTCTAATGTTCGTCTGGAGATGAGGTTGGGTAGGAAGGAGGAAACCCGATAGCATTTGGGAGGCTTGGACGGATATGCAACCGTCACGGTTTTCCTTTCCGTCCTCCCAGAAAAAACAGGTTTAAAATGCTGGGAGGAGGAGCAAAGTTTTCAGTGTAATATCTCTCAGCTTTAGCAAGAGGGGATTCTGGGAGCTGAAGTCCACCTCTCTCCTCCAATTGTGGTTTATTCACTAAGCCATGGTTAACAGGGCTGTGGGCTACTGGGGTGACTGACATCTTAATGGCTAAGCCCGTCATGCGCCTCCCACCGGCCAGCTGATTTTGGGGTCTCTTCCACGCATGCGCAGAGGCGGGGGGGCATGCGGGAGACACCCACCCACCCCGTGTCCTGTTTTTGCTCCCAAGAGGCTTCGGGGAAGCCGACTAGGCCCAAAATGGAGCATGGGTTTGTGTGTGTCATGCATGCATGCGTGAGGGGAGCTTAGGGGAGGTGTGCGCACATGTGCAAGGGGGAGGGGTCACGTGGGTATTGTCTTATGGGTGCAGGTGCGCCAACGCGCTTTTGCGCATATATGCACGCACTTTTGGCCTACGACAAAAAGTTTAGCCATCATTGCGCTAAGCCATTCTGTGGGTACATGCTGGAGCGGAGGGGGGGGGAGCAGAGCACCACATAGAATCGGGAAGGAAAGCAGATTCTCCGCCTTTTTGCAAACCAGCCGCCTTTAGAGGTCGTCCTCGAGTTACGGCGGTTCGCTTAGCGACCGTTCCGAGTCACAACTTGCACCGAATGGAAGTGATTTTATTTTTTCAGATTTAGGATCCGTTTGCAGCTTCCCCGATTTACGTTTGGGTGCTTACAATGGGCGCAGGCCCGGTGATCCCCTTGGGTGATGTCCTTCTTAAAACAAATGGAGTCCATGGATTCGCTTAGCGACCGTGTGATTCATTTAACAATGGCAGAGATTCCCTTTAACTAATCCAGCAAAGAAAGGGCATAAAACGGAGCAAAATTCACTTCGGGATAGTCTCACCTGAGATGGCAGTCATAAGTCGAGGACTACCTGTATTTGCCCGAGGCTAATTAGGGGAATATTAGGAAGGAAACAAGAAAAAAAGGGAAAACCTCAAAATTTGACTGCAGGCAGAGCCAAAGCCCAACAGCCGTAAATCTCCCCCGGAGGATCTTGTGGGATGTTTGGGGTTTCCAAACCGGAATCCTCCCTCAGGGCCACATCAAAAGCGGCCTTTTGGCTGGAAAGCGAAAAAAAGAAAGAAAGAAGAAAGAAGAAAGAAAGGAAGGAAGGAAGGAAGGAAGGAAGGAAGGAAGGAAGGAAGGAAAGAAAGAAAGAAAGAAAGAAAGAAGAAAGAAAGAAGAAAGAAGAAAGAAAGAAAGAAAGAAAGAAAGAAAGAAAGAAAGAAAGAAAGAAAGAAGAAAGAAAAAGAAAGGAGGGAGGAAGGCAGGAAGGAAAGAAGGAAGGAAGGAAAGAAGGAAAGAAGGAAGGAAAGAAAGAAAGAAAGAAAGAAAGAAGAAAGAAGAAAGAAAGAAGAAAGAGAAGAAAGAAAGAAAGAAAGAAAGAAAGAAAGAAAGAAAGAAAGAAAGAAAGAAAGAAAGAAGAAATCAGGGCGAGAGGGATGAAGGAAGGAAGGAAAGAAAGAAAGAAATCAAGGAGAGAGGGAGGAAGGAAAGGAAGGAAGAAAAGAAGGAAAGAAGGAAGGAAAGAAAGAAAGAAAGAAAGAAAGAAAGAAAGAAAGAAAGAAAGAAAAGAGAGTGAGGAAGGAATGAAGGAAAGAAGGAAGGAAGGAAAGAAGGAAAGAAAGAAAGAAGAAAAAAGAAGGAAAGAAAGAAAGAAAGAAAGAAAGAAAGAAAGAAAGAAAGAAATCGAGGAGAGAGGGAGGAAGGAAAGAAGGAAGGAAAAAAGAAAGAAATAAGGAAAGAAAGAAATCAAGGAGAGAGGGAGGAAGGAAAGAAAGAAGGAAGGAAAGAAAGAAAGGAGAGGAAGTAAAGAAAGAGAGAGAGAAAGAACAAAAAAGAAAGAAAAAGAAAGGAAGCCAGAAGGAAGGAAGGAAAGAAGAAAGAAGAAGGAAGAAAGAAAAGAAAGAAAAGAAGGAAAGAAAGTAAAGGAAGAGAGAGAGAGAAACAAAGTTACGAAAAAGAAAAGGAAGGAAAGAAAGAAAAGGGAAGGGAAGGTCTGCATGCAGCAGAGAGTTGCTGCCGGTTCGGCCCGGATCAGCCAAACCGGTAGTAGCATCGCCGGGAGGCTTTACCCACCCGCCCAGACGCTTCTGCGCAAACTAGCAGATCCAAGTGCCGTGGAGAAGCCTGGCATGTCCCAGGTCCCCTCCAGCTGTTCCCAGCACCCTTTTTGGCTGCAGGTTGGATGTGCGGCTACTTTCCCGCTTCCTCCCCCCCCCTCCGCCCCGGCCAATCCCGCCGCTCTTTTCTGAACCCTGGGGAGACCGAGCGAGCGACGCACAGCGCTGGGAGGACAGAGGGAAGCGAGCGGAGAGCCTTGCTGCAGGTAACAGTAACAGAGTTGGAAGGGACCTTGGAGGTCATCTAGTCCAACCCCCCGCTCACGCGGGAGACCTGTACTAGGGATTCGAACGGCCAAACTTTCTGATCGACAGTGTCTTAGCCACTGAGCCACCTAGTCAGGCGTTTGGATGATGGGGGGAGGCGGGGCCAGGCCTCTTGCAGAATCCCCTTCCTCAAAAGGCGCACCACCGGCCCTGTCTTTCCCTCGGGTGCGCAAGGCGAGGCCAGCCCCCTCATAGAATAGAATAGAATAGAATAGAATTGTAAGGTTCCAGCAGTTTTCCCCAAGCTACTGAAATGCTAAAGAGAGTGGAGACTCCAGACGAGGCTTGCAAAAAGCTTTTATTTATGGCCATAGCAGAAGCTGGGTGACAAAACTATATTCAAAACATGCAAATAAATGCAGGTAAGGATTAGCCGCTCCCTGCAAGAGAGGCTCAGAGTATTCTATATATTTTAGGCAGATAGAAACAAAGTTTGTCCAATCAGAGACAAAGATTCGTTACCAACATGATCTTTAAAGCCTTCTTTTGTTCAAGCTCCTGTCTTTTGTCTATCTTATCTGTGGAGGATTCCTATAGCCTTGGGTAGGGGGGGGTGGCTGCCCCCCTTTGCCAAGTTGCTTTTCGGCAGAATGCTTTAAGGATTTATGAACCAGGAAAACTCCCTACTTTGGTTCCTTTATCTATGCAACCCGTGTAACAGTTTCTTCTATGTTTTCAAGAATGGGCCTAGCTTTGAAACCAAGGATAGAAGCAAGACACAAGCAGTGAGATAACATTTACAGTCCAGTATTAAGGTTCCAATTTGCTAGGCTGGAAAACAATAATAATTTCAGACCAAATGTTGGAGATGTGACTGTGTTGGTGCCACGTACTACCATATTTGGTGGACTTGTAAAAAAGTTAAAGCATTTCGGATAAAAATATGGTGGGTTATTCAAAATATGTTGAAAAAGAGGATAAAGTTCACACCCCAGTTGTTTTTGTTAGGCGTAGTTCCAGACTGTACTGTCATAGAGGCTAATCTGATCTTGAACCTAACGACGGACAGGGGGTAAATCGGGGGACCAACCTCACTTAGCAAATGTCTCGCTTAACGACATCAATGTCGGGCACAATTGCGGTTTTGACTTGAGGACTACCTATTCCTGCCTGACCAGAGGGTTGGACTAGAACAGCGGTCACCAATTGGTGGTCTGAGAGAAAATTTTGGTGGTCCGCAGAAAAATTATTTGCATTTTTTACATTGCACTAAATCAGACGTCCTCAAACTACGGCCCCTGGGACGGACACGTGCAATGAAGGCTTGTGTTGCTGCAGAGAGTCTCCCCCTTCGGGGTCTTTTTATGCGGGTCCGGAGGGGGGCAGAAATTCCAACTCGGGATCTGCTTTGGTCTCCTGGTGGGGGGCTTTGGGCGAAGGCTGGAGGGAAGAACCGCTGGTGGTGAAGAGCTGGAGGGCCTCGTTCCAGTGGGACTGCATCCTGGCCTGGAACTGGCTGACCATCTCAGCCCACTGAGCCTCCAGGCGCCGGTCCCTGGCCTTGCACTCCCTCAGGTCTGCCCTCTGCTTGGAAAGCCTATGCTCCCAGTCCTCAGTGAGGTGCTTCTGCTGAGCCTCCTTCTCGGCCAGATCCAATTTGAACTGAGCTGTTTTGCCAACTCTTTCTCCTGGGCGCTCCTTAGCTCCAGCAACTGCTTCCTGTTGGGGCCGTAAGGATCCCGGGCGGGCAGGCGAGGAGTGGCGAGTAGAAGCTGGCAAGGCACCCCTCGACGTGAGGGACATCGAGTTGGCCACGCCCAATCAGTCAAACGTCCACCTTGCCACCCCCACACAGCCGGTCTTTAGACAGATCATATTAATGGTCCGCAGGATTTAAAATTATGAATTTAGTGGTCCTTGAGGTCTGAAAGGTTGGGGACCCCTAGACTAGAAGACCTCCAAGGCCCCTTCCCACTCTGTTAATTCTGTGGATACTGGGGGGGGGGTAGGTTTAGCCCCATTTAATCCCCCTGGGCTGATGAGAGGAGAGCACGCCAGACTCTGGACAGTCTCTCTCTCTCTTTAGAGTCCCAACATAGCCCAAAGATGCCAACTGCTTTGCCAGAAGAGCTCTCTCTCTCTCTCTCTCTCTTCTCTCTCTCTCTCCCTCTTCCTCTCTCCCTTTCTTCTCTCTCTCTCTCTCTCCCGCTCTCATTTCTCTCACTCTCTCTTCTCTCTCTCTTCTCTCTCTCTTCTCTCTCACTTCTCTCTCATTTCTCTCTCTCTCTTCTCTCTCTCTCTTCTCTCTCTCTTCTCTCTCACTTCTCTCTCATTTCTCTCTCTCTCTTCTCTCTCTCTGTATCTCTCTCTCTCTCTCTCTTTCTTCTCTCTCTCTCTCTCCCTCTCTCATTTCTCTCACTCTCTTCTCTCTCTTCTCTCTCTCTCTCTCATTTCTCTCTCTCTCTTCTCTCTTTCTTCTCTCTCTTTCTCTCTCACTTCTCTCTCATTTCTCTCTCTCTCTACTCTCTCTCTGTATCTCTCTCTCTCTCTCTTTCTTCTCTCTCTCTCTCCCTCTCATTTCTCTCTCTCTCTTCTCTCTCTCTCTCTCTTCTCTCTCTCTTCTCTCTCTCTCTCTCATTTCTCTCTCTCTCTCTTCTCTCTCTCTCTCTCTTCTCTCTCTCTCTCTCTCTCTCTCTCTCTCTCTCTCCTCTCTCTCTATCTCTCTATCTCTATCTCTCTCTGCTTTTGGGGACTGCTGGCACCACAGCTGGCATCACAACTGCTTCCTGGGGTACTAGAGATATCTGAAAGGCAGATATCCTCCTTCATCGGAGTTGAGCTCGCCTGGCATCGTTTCCCCCCTCAATGTTTGCTCAGGGTAATGATGTCTCTGACATTCTCCCCCCCACCCGAAAAATTGGGAGGGGGGACGCACACAGAGCAGAAAACCGCAGTTGGGGTACACAGGCCAGAGAGAATGCAAAACTGCCTTTGGTGCTAGCCACAACTGTTTATATTCCAAAGGAAAAAATTCCATCCGGATGAACAAGAGTTTATCTAGAGGATTAACCTCTTCGCACCCGCTCACACTTATGAGTCTCTTCCAGGGGTCCCTGAAGGGGTCTTTCTGCTAGAGCTGGGCTATTCCCCAAGGACCCTGCAGCTACAGCCCCCCCCCCCCCCCCGCAAACCCTCAAAGCTGACCCCAATTGCTTTGATCCTGGCTTTTATCTTTCACTCTCAAATTCAAACGCACCCTTTTGGCTTGCCCTTCTTTTCAGAGCATAAACAGAATCATTCCGTATATTATTCTCTTCCAACTCCGCAGCTTTTTGTTCCCAAGTTCTTAAGTTTCTTGTAGTGCTACCATGGTCTGATGCAAAATTACTGGATGTTGACTTTTAAAAGTTCTTTTTCTGGACTTGAAAGAAAACAGAGAGTTTCGTTTCTGTGATTACGGATGCAGGAATGTTCCCAGGTTTCCCGCCCCCCCCCCCCCCCCAATATTCTTCATCTTTTCCCGGCTGTTCGGTTTTCTCTTTAACAGAATCTTTGGCTTCCAACCCCATCAAATTCCTGGCTTTTTAATCCTCTGAGGATCCTTAAGTGCTGATGATAAGGTAAAGGTTCCCCTCGCACATATGTGCTAGTCGTTCCCGACTCTAGGGGGCGGTGCTCATCTCCGTTTCAAAGCCGAAGAGCCAGCGCTGTCCGAAGATGTCTCCATGGTCACGTGGCCGGCATGACTCAACGCCCGAAGGCGCACGGAATGCTGTTACCTTCCCACCAAAGGTGGTCCCTATTTGTCGACTTGCATTTTTTACGTGCTTTCGAACTGCTAGGTTGGCAGAAGCTGGGAGAATCTGGGACAAGTAACGGGAGCTCACTCTGTTACGGATTTGAACCGCCGAACTGCTGACTTTTCTGATCGACAAGCTCAGTATCTTAGCCACTGAGCCTCCCTAATGATACTCTCAAATTAAGCTTGTCTCTACATCTCTCTTTTATTTCATCGCAAAACATACTTGATTATTATTATTATTATTACAGGTGGTCCTTGATTTACAAGTTTGTTTACTGACCATTTGAAGTTACCACCTCACTGAAAAAAGGGACTTCTAGCCGTCTTTCACCCTTACGGCCTTTGCAACATCCCCGTAGCCGCGTGATCAAAAATTAATAATAATAATAATAATAAATAATAATAAATTTGGATTTATTAGCCGCTCCCTTTCCAAGTAGGACTCGGGGCGGCGTACAATGGAGCATAAAACATAAAAAATATATAACAACACCAAACGTACATACATACACAACATACCTACATACATACACGGAGGAGGAAACAAATTACATCAATAGACAGTTAAAAATCAACTTTAAAATACCCCAATTGTAAAAACCCAATAAAAATTAATATTTAAGGACAATTCAGACGCTTGTTAACTGACTCGTATTTACGACGGTCGTAGTGTCCTGGGGTCATGTGATCCCTTTTACGACTTCCTGACGAAGCAAAGTCAGTGGGGGAAATCCGGATTCACAGAACGACTGTGTGACTAATCTAATAACTGCAGTGGTTCACTTAACAACTGCGGCAAGAAAAGTTGTAAAATGGGCCAAAGCTCACTTCGCAAGTGCTTCTCTTAGCCACAGAAATGTTGGGTTCAAACGTGATTGTAAGTTGAGGACTACCTGTATTATTATTCTTATATCTTTTATTCATTAAACATGAAACTCAGTCAACTGAACATTCAAAAATGCATCACAAATACCATTGACTGGTGCTGATGGTTGATACGGTTTGCTGCCAGCGTCCTAGGTATCAACCAAGGACCTTCTTAAAATATAGGATGTTCCAATTATTATTAATATTATTTCTTTTATTCATTAAACATGAAACTCAGTCAACTGAACATTCAAAAATGCATCACAAATACCATTGACTGGTGCTGATGGTTGATACGGTTTGCTGCCAGCGTCCTAGGTATCAACCAAGGACCTTCTTAAAATATAGGATGTTCCAATTATTATTAATATTATTTCTTTTATTCATTAAACATGAAACTCAGTCAACTGAACATTCAAAAATGCATCACAAATACCATTGACTGGTGCTGATGGTTGATACGGTTTGCTGCCAGCGTCCTAGGTATCAACCAAGGACCTTCTTAAAATATAGGATGTTCCAATTATTATTAATATTATTTCTTTTATTCATTAAACATGAAACTCAGTCAACTGAACATTCAAAAATGCATCACAAATACCATTGACTGATGCTGATGGTTGATACGGTTTGCTGCCAGCGTCCTAGGTATCAACCAAGGACCTTCTTAAAATATAGGATGTTCCAATTATTATTAATATTATTTCTTTTATTCATTAAACATGAAACTCAGTCAACTGAACATTCAAAAATGCATGACAAATACCATTGACTGGTGCTAATGGTTGATATGGTTTGCTGCCAGCGTCCTAGGTATCAACCAAGGACCTTCTTAAAATATAGGATGTTCCAATTATTATTAATATTATTTCTTTTATTCATTAAACATGAAACTCAGTCAACTGAACATTCAAAAATGCATGACAAATACCATTGACTGGTGCTGATGGTTGATACGGATTGCTGCCAGCGTCCTAGGTATCAACCAACTATCTTCTTAAAATATAGGATGTTCCAATTATTATTAATATTATTTCTCTTATTCATTAAACATGAAACTCAGTCAACTGAACATTTAAAGATGTGTTGCAAATACCAGTGACTGGTGCTAATGGTTGATACAGATTGCTGCCAGCGTCCTAGGTATCAACCGAGGACCTTCTTAAAATATACGATGTTCCGAGTAGCGCAGTTTTTTGCAGTTCCGCTGGGGTTATTTGCAGGAAGCTGCAGTTTGTTGATGTATCTTGTAAAATTCTTGGACATGGTGCCAAGTGTCCCGATGACAATGGGTATCACTGTTACATGCTTCATCCATAGCCGTATAGTTTCGATGGCCAGGTTGCGTTATTTCATGATTTTTTCCAGTTCTTTTTCTTCGACTCCGGCATCTCCAGGAACAGCGATATCAATAAACCGTACACTTCGGCTCTCTACAACCACGATATCTGGCATGTTGTGCTCCAAATGACGATCCGTTTGTATTCAAAAGTCCCACACGATCTTCACTGTCTCATTTTCCATGACTTTTTCCATTTTGTGCTCCCATGGCTTTTTGGATACAGGTAAGTCGTATTTTTTTACATAATGACCAGTGGATTAATTTAGCAACTCGGTCATGTCTAGCTTTGTACTCAGTTTGTGCAATTTTGCTGCACTCACATGTTAAATGTGAAACAGTTTCGACTTTGTTATTGCAAAGTCGGCAGTTTGGTTTGTCGGTGGATTTTTGTATCTTCGCTTTCATGGCATTAGTTTGTAGTTCTTGTTCTTGAGCAGCCAGTATTAAACCTTCCGTTTCTTTCTTGATGGTTCCCATCTTAAGCCATGTCCGTGTCAAGTTGTCATCACATTTTCCTTCAATGTTTTTCAAGTGCTGTCCATGCAAAGCTTTGGTTTTTCCATCTATTTAATCTGTCATCCAGCTGTTTTTCCTTAGATTCTGCCTTTGCTTCTGTTGTTTTTATGCTGTTCCCCGTTTTCACAGCCTGCAGCAATTTTTCTGTGCTTTGGTTCACATAATCATTCAAACTTCGTTTTTTGTCTTCAGTTTGATGGATTTGCAATAGCCCCCTGCCCCCTATTTTTCTTGGCAGGTACAACCTATCAATGTCACTTCGTGGATGTAAAGCATGGTACATGTTCAAAGGTTTTCCGGTCCTTTGCTAATGCTTTCCCTATATTTCCATTTCCCAGTTCTATTCCTTCTATTTTTTTTCCATTTTTCCTTGCCGCATGGATAATATAGCAGATGTTTTAAATCCAAAGTTCATTTTGATGTCGCTGCTGAACAGTTGAACTGTGTTGGGTATTGATTTAAGTTCAGTGGCGCTTTTTGCATCCATTATTTTATTATTGTTTGTTTGTTTGTTTGTTTTGGGTGGCTTTGATCCAGTTGTCCCCTTTACGAAGAAAGGTTTCCCCTGTTACCTCTCGCCGACGCTCGCTGTGTTTGGAAAATTCTTGCTATCTTTGGAAACCGAATCTCTCCAGTGAGGTCTCTTTGATTGAGGGTCCCTATTGGACGGTCAGCTCTGTCTGAATGGCCTTTTGACAGCTCTGTGATCCTTCCCAGGGTGAAGAAGTCTGGAAACTTTTCCAGACTTGGTTCCTGCAAAGAGCGAGAACTTGCGTCTGTTCCAGATTCTTCGTTTTCCATCTGGGGTGATATCACAGGTCATTCCGGGACGAGAGTTCATACCTGGCCAGTCCCCACTGGGAAGGTGTACAACCTGGCAAGCCGGCCAAAAAAAACTCTTCCAGTGAACTTTGGCACGGTCATTCCACTTTGCAGAGGCAGAGCTGGGCCTGTCCTGCGTCCCTAACCACAGAACCAAAAGTCTCAATTTTCTTTTAAGTCCAGTAAAAGAACTTTTAAAAGCCCTTAGTTCAAGGGGCAGCAACCTGCAGCTCTGGAGCCACATGTGGCTCTTTTCATCCCTCTGCTGCAGCTCCCTGTTGCCGGTTGGCTCCACAATTGATAGGGCTTTCGGCAGTGACGTGCGGTGAGGTTTATGGCTGGTGATGTCATCAGGAAGGCGGGGAATGGGACGTGGTCCCATTCCCCACCTTCCTGAGTCAACATGAAGGGGACTGTGGAGCGTGAGCCGCGGGATCGCGGAGTGCGAGCCGCGGTCCCCTTCATGTTGACTCAGGAAGGCGGGGAATGGGACCACGTGTGCCTTTTCCCTTTTCCCTTTTTTTTTTCTTTTCATGATGAGAGCGGTGAGGCTCTGCCTTCCCTGCCTCCCCTGACCGCACGTCCCTGGCTTTCGGTTAGGACAGGTAGAGGAAAAAGGATGCCATGCTAGGAAGAGACTCTATGGTGGGGGAACCAGACTTCCAGTTGGCTCAACAATTGATAGGGCTTTCGGTTAGGAAGGGAAGAGGAAAAAGGATGCCATGCTAGGAAGAGACTCTATGGTGGGGGAACCAGACTTCCGGTTGGCTCCAGAATTGAATGAAAAGCTTCCAGTTAGGACCTTTGTGGCTCTTGTATGGATATTCGAGTTGGTTTCCCTGCGCAAAGCTGAGGGTTGGACTAGATGACCTCTGGCAGACCTGCTGACTCCACCATTTGTGGAAAATTATTCTAGATTGCTGCATTCACACACCTTAAAAAGGTCTCAGGCCCTCTCAACAAACACAACGGGTATTTTTTACAATGTGACAGATGATGAGATGGTGCGTTAGTTCAAACTCCAGTAAATTTGCCTCCGGCCACGGCAAGAAACAAGAAACTTAATAACGTGGGAACCCAGGAATGGATCTCCTGGAGATCTCTTGGAGATCCATCCACACTTGCTCCCTTGGGAACTTTCCTTGTTCCCATCTTCTTAGCGGGAAGCTTCCACCATCAGATTCCCAGCCCTTATTTACCCGCTGACTTATTATTTCTGGCCGAACTCATTCCCACAGACTTCTGCTCGTTCAATTCCCTGATTCACAAATAACAGAACTAGAGAGTTGGAAGGGACCTTGGAGGTCTTCTAATCCAACCCCCTGCATAAGCAGGCAACCCTGTACCATTTCAGACAAATCTCTGTCCAATCTCTTCTTAAAAGCCCCCATGGACCACCCACAACTTCTGGAGGCAAGACGTTCCGCTGATTAATTGTTCTCACTGTCAGGAAATTTCTCCTAAGTTGCTTCTCTCCTTGATTATTTTGCACCCTTTGCTTCTTGTCCTGCCCTCAGATGCTTTGGAGACTAGCTTGACTGCCTCTTTTGGGGGGCAGCCCCTGAGATATTGGAACGCTGCTATCCTGTCTCCCCTTGTCCTTCTTTTCATTCAACTAGGCATACCCAGTTCCTTCAACTGTTCTTCATATGTTTTAATATCCAGGCCCCTCATCATCATTGCTGCTCTTCTCTGCAATCTTTCTAGAATCTCAACATCAAATATGAGGAATGATCAAGCAAGGTGGAGACGGGGGACGGGGGGGATCAATTGATGACGTCCGAGGAAGCTGGCCGGGCCTCTGCGTAGAAAGCAGAGCCAGCTTTGCAATGATATCACCTTTGGGGACAGGAGCAACCCAGGAGTAGGAACGTGGGAGAGGATGCTTTGTGTATTTGTTTTGGGGAATGATCTGGCAGAGGGAGGGACCGGCACGGGGCCAACATCCTCGGAATATCTTTAAAACAGGGATTGCAGCTCCGTCTTTCCCATTACACCTTCCTCTCTGGCACGTCAGGCAAGGAGAGAAGCAACTTAGAACTAAGGAGAAATTTCCTGACAGTGAGAACAATGAATCAGTGGGACAACTGGCCTCCAGAAGTTATGAATGCTCCAACACTGGAGGTTTTTAAGAAGATGTTGGATAAACATTTGTCTGAAGTGGGGTAGGGTTTCCTGCCTAAGCACCAGAAGTGGTATTCAGCAGGTTCGGACCAGTTCTGGAGAACCGTTAGCAGAGATTTTGAGTAGTTGGGAGAACCGGTAAATACCACCTCTGGCTGGCCTCACCCCCATCTATTCTCTGCCCGCTGAGTCCCAGCTGATCTGGAGGGAATGGGGATTTTCCCGAGTCCCAGCTGATCTGGAGGGAATGGGGATTTTGCAGTACCCTTCCTTCCCCTGGAGTGGGGAGGGAATGGAGATTTTACAGTATCCTTCCCCTGGAGTGGAGAGGGAATGGAGATTTTGCAATATCCTCCTCCTGGAGTGGGGAGGGAATGGAGATTTTGCAGTATCCTTCCCCTGGAGTGGGGAGGGAATGGAGATTTTGCAGTATCCTTTCTCCAGGAGTGGAGAGAGAATGCAAATTTTACAGTATCCTTCCTCTGGAGTATGGAGGGAATGGAGATTTTGCAGCATCCTTCCCCTGGAGTGGGGAGGGAATGGAGATTTTGCAGTAACCTTTCTCCAGGAGTGGGGAGGGAATGGAGATTTTACAGTATCCTTCCCCTGGAGTGGGGAGGGAATGGAGATTTTGCAGTAACCTTTCTCCAGGAGTGGGGAGGGAATGGAGATTTTGCAGTATCCTTTATCCAGGAGTGGGGAGAGAATGGAAATTTTACAGTATCCTTTCTCCAGGAGTAGGGAGGGAATGGAGATTTTGCAGTATCCTTCCCCAGGAGTGTGGAGGGAATGGGGATTTTACAGTATTCTTCCTTCTCCTGGAGTGAGAAGGAAATGGGGATTTTGCAGAATCCTTCCCCTGCCATGCCCACCAAGCCATGCCACGCCCACCAAGCCACGCCCACAGAACTGGTAGTAAAAACTTTTGTATCCCACCACTGCTAAGCAGGGGATTGGACTAGAAGACCTACAAGGTCCCCTTCCAGCTCTGTTATTCGAAATTCTAAAAGGCTTGAGGAAGGAAACGGAGCCCCTCATCATTTCCACCTATTAATTAAAAAATAATAATTAAAGGAGTGCCGTCTTAGGGGGGAAGCAAGTGGAGATAAGTGGGAGGCAGGATGGGACTCACTTGCTATTGTAGGAAGTTAACACCCACGCCTCTCCTAGAAAAAAAAATGAAATATTCTGGGAAATATTGAAAAGGCAGAATATTATATTTCCTTGGATCAGAAATGGAGAAACATGTTTTGGGCAGGAAAACAGACTTACTCTTAATAGCCCCCACCTTTGTCAATGAGCCATTAGGGGCTCTGGGCTAGTCTACTCTACATAACAAAGATAGGATTAGCCTTCTACAGAAACTCACCACAGGGCAGCTGGGAAGAAGCAAACCTGAACTCAAAGCACAACCAAAAAGTTGCCCCTGCGTGGCCCCATTGGGTGTCTGACAACCCATCAGAATACAAGATCAAGATCAAAGCCCAGAGAGGGCATAAAACCAGGGACTTTCAGCATCTCGGTCTCTCTTTTTTTCTTCTTCACCCAACATCTTTGGAGCATCTGATCCCCCCTTTTCCTGTTCAGGAGCTCAAGCCCTGTGATCCTGTCCACCATTAAAACCATCTTTCCAAGCAGCCTCCATGTTTCCAGAATCTTTTCTCCCACTTGGAACTGATCCCAGAAGGACATTTCTTTCCAACACTATAATCTTGGGAGGAAGGAAGATGCTTCGTGGCGCAGATGCTGTCTTTCCGGGGGGGGGGGGCATTTCCAACGTCAGGGGTGCTGTTATTTTCTGATAAAAGAGGGGATGTGAAGCATACGGAGTATAGGGTGGGGGACAAAAGGGACATTGTGTTATTGGGCCGCTCTCTCTCTCTCCTCTCTCTATCTCTCTCTCTCTCTCTCTCTCCCCACAGCAGATTGCCTCTGCAAAATCTCCAGCCAAATTCCCCCATTACCCTCTGAACTTGATCCGCTCAAAGTTTGTGGAAACAAATCCCAAACAGGAAGGGTGAAGAGGGGGGCGCGGCCCACCTGAGTTTTCCAGGCCACCCTGGGAACTGTCGTCACCGGAGGGAAAACGGATCCCCCATCAAGAGCTCTCCAGCTTGGCCGCAGCTGGGACGAGGATAACTTTTTAGTCATCTCAACAATTTCTAAACAATTTGTTCCTACCATTATCTCCCTTCTTTCTTTTTTTCTTTTTCCCCTTCTTGCCTTTCCTTTTTTGGGGGGCTGGGGGGGGTTGTGGTGTGTGATTCAAGGAGACTTCAAGCAAGCAACCACCCTGGGTGCCGGCCCTCCACCGCCCCCCCCTCCCTCCGTTTAAGAAAACATGCTGTGCTTTCTGCGTTCAAGTGATAAGCATCTGTCTGAGGACACCCCACTCCCCGGCGCCCCCTCTCTGCCTGGGTTGCCGGTTGGGATTAAGGGCTTTCCCCTTTAATCTACCTCGTGCTGAGCAAATTGATGTTTACCTGAAGGGAAGGAGCCCACCCAGTTAGAAATGCCAAGGAACTCGCCACTTCTCGCTTTGTTCTGCCTTTCTGAGAAGCTCAGCATCGGTCCTTTATACCAGGGATGGCAAACTTTTTTCACCTCGGTGTACCAAAAACACACACACAAGCACGCACTATCATGCACACTCGCTCACATGCCCACCCCCATAATTTAATGCCCCCCGTGCATGCTTGCGTGACCCCACTACCACCACTGCCCCCCATGCATGCGTGCGTGGTTTTCCGACTTCCAGTGAGTTCGGTAGGTCCATTCCCCCCCCCCTTTCTAGGAGCCTGGGGAGGTCGAAAAACGGGCCAACATGGAAACCGGAAGTCTGTTTTCGAACGTCCAGTTTGTGCATTGGGCCATTTTTCAAACTTTTCCCAAACTGCCGGGTTGCCCGCTGGGCCATTTTTCTCCCTCCGGAGGCTTCAGGAAGCTTCCCTGAAGCCTCCGGAGGGTGAAAAATGGCCCAATGCGCAAACCAGAAGTCTGTTTCTGAACTTCCAGTTTGCGCATTGGGCCGTTTTTCTCCCTCCGGAGGCTTCAGGGAAGCCCCATTTCCTGAACTTCTTTCCCGAACTTCTTTCCCGAACTTCTTTCCCGAACTTCTGGAAGCCTCCATTTCCCAAACTGCCGGGTTGCCCATTGGGCCATTTTTCTCCCTCCGGAGGCTTCAGGAAGCTTCCCTGAAGCCTCCGGAGGGTGAAAAACGGTCCAATGCACAAACCAGAAGTCTGTTTCCGAATATCCAGTTTGTGCATTGGGCCATTTTTCAAACTTTGGAGGCTTCAGGGAAGACTCCATTTCCCAAACTGCTGGGTTGCCCGTTGGGCCATTTTTCTCCCTCCAGAGGCTTCCGGAAGCTTCTCTGAAGCCTCCGGAGGGTGAAAAATGGCCCAATGCGCAAACCAGAAGTCTGTTTCTGAACTTCCAGTTTGTGCATTGGGCCGTTTTTCTCCCTCCGGAGGGTTCAGGGAAGCCCCCACTTCCCGAACTTCTGGTTTGCGCCTTGGGCCGTTTTTCTCCCTCAGGAGGCTTCAGGGAAGCCTCCGGAGGGCGAAAAACGGGCAAAAGTCACGGCTGAAAATCAAGGCTGAAAATCAGCTGGCTAGCCTCCCATGCCCTCAGAAATGGCTCCGTGTGCCACCTGGGGCACACCTGCCATAGGTTCGCCCTCACAGCCTTATACTGTCGCCCTGCCGATTTAACTTATATGCAGAGCACATCATGAGGAAGGCGGGGCTAGGCGAATCAAAAGTTGGAATTAAGATTGCCGGAAGAAATATCAACAACCTCAGGTATGCAAGATGACACCACTCTCATGGCAAAAAGCAAAGAGGAACTAAAGTGCTTCTTGAGGCGGGTGAAGGAGGAGAGTGCAAAAGTGGGCTTGAAACTCAACATTAAGAAAACTTAAGATCATGGCATCCGGCTCTCTCAATACCTGGCAAATAGATGGGAAAGAAATGGAGGGAGTGACCGATTTTATTTCCCTGGGCTCCAAGATCACCGCAGATGGGGAATGCAGCCCGATTAAAAGATGCTCGCTCCTTGGGGAGGAAAACTATGGCAAATCTAGACAGCAGACTAAAAAGCAGAGACATCACCCTGCCAACAAAAAGTGCATATAGTCAAGGCTGTGGTTTTCCCAGTTGCAATGGATGGCTGTGAAGATTGGACCATGAGAAAGGCGGAGCGCCAAAGAATGGAGGCCTTTGAACTCTGATGCTGGAGAAGAAGACTCCTGCCAGTCCCTTGGACTGCAAGGTGATCCAATCGGTCCGTCCTCAACCCTGCCTGCTCTTTAGAAGGCCAGATCCTGAAGAGGAAACTCAAATCCTTTGGATGAAGAATAATAATGTACTTAATGTATAAGCGTGGGATGATTTAAATCGTTAGGTATAATTGTAGGTAGTGACTATTTTATAATATAAAAAGGATTAATGATGATGTAATGAACAATGGATATATATATATATAAATTGAAACACTTAATGATTACATGGATTGATAATTAATAATCCGGAGCGAATGGGTCCCCCTCAGTGATCGTGGGGAGACACCGGAGGCGAGTCTTGAGGTACCACTCTGGGAGGAGTTTGACTCTGTTGCCGCCGAGGATATGGACAGGCTACGCGGGTGACTGCGGGCCACCACATGTTTATTGGACCCGTGTCCCTCCTGGCTTGTACTGGCAGCCTGGGAGGTTACACGAGACTGGCTCCTGGGGCTGGTGAACGCCTCGCTGGGGGAGGGGTTCCTACCAACCGCCTTGAAAGAGGCGGTGGTGAGGCCCCTACTTAAGAGGCCTTCCCTAGACCCAGTAGAGTTAGCCAATTATCGTCCTGTCTCCAACCTTCCCTTTTTAGCGAAGGTTGTTGAGAGTGTGGTGGCGCAGCAGTTCCCTCGACACCTGGAGGAAATTACTTATCTAGACCCGCGCCAGTCCGGTTTCCGACCCGGCCACAGCACGGAGACGGCTTTGGTCGCGTTGGTGGATGATCTCTGGAGGGCGAAGGATGGGGGTTGTTCCTCCATCCTAGTCCTCTAAGATCTCTCAGCGGCTTTCGATACCATCGACCATGGTATCCTATTGTATCGACTGGAGGGGATGGGGGTGAGGGGCACCGTTTTGCGGTGGTTCTCCTCCTTCCTCTCCGGTCGGACGCAATGTGTGTTGGCGGGGGAGCAGAGGTCGACCCTGAGGCCGCTCACGTGTGGAGTGCCACAGGGGTCGGTCCTCTCACCTCTCCTGTTCAACACATACATGAAACCGCTGGGCGAGATCATTCGAAGATTCGGGGTTGAGTGCCATCTGTATGCAGATGACACTCAGTTGTACATCTCTACCCCGAACCACCCCAACGAAGCCGTCGAGGTGATGTCCCGGTGTCTGGAAGCCGTGCGGGTCTGGATGGGTGACAACAGACTCAAGCTCAACCCTTCCAAGACGGAGTGGCTGTGGCTACCGGCGCCCCGCTTTAGCCAATGTGTTCCATCTCTGGCCATTGGGGGGGTACAACTGCCCCCGGTGGATAGGGCACGCAATTTGGGCGTCCTCCTAGATTCCCAGCTGTCGCTAGATGATCATGTGACGGCCGTGGCTAGGGGGGCGTTCCACCAGGTTCGCCTGGTGCGCCAATTGTGCCCCTTACTAGAGCGGGACGCCCTTTGCACAGTCACTCATGCCCTGGTGACTTCCCGTCTTGATTACTGTAATGCTCTCTACATGGGGCTCCCCTTGAGATGTACCCGAAGGCTCCAGCTGGTTCAGAATGCAGCCGCGCAGGTTATTATGGGGAGTACTAGGTACTCCCATGTAACACCTTTCCTGCGTGAGCTGCACTGGCTGCCTGTGGCTTTTCGGGTGCGTTTCAAGGTGTTGATTGTCATCTTCAAAGCGCTCCATGGCTCGGGACCTAGTTATCTGCGGGATCGCATTCTACCCCATACATCCCTGCGACCAATCCGCTCTCACAGAGAGGGTCTCCTCCGGGTACCTTCTGCTAAACAGTGCGGGCGGGCGGTGCCTAGGAATAGGGCCTTCTCTGTGATGGGCCCAACCCTCTGGAACGACCTCCCCCCCGATATTAGAACCACCTTGGACCTCCGCTCCTTCCGCAAGAAACTCAAGACCCACCTGTTTCGATTAGCCGGCCTGGCCTAATTACAATATACAATATAATTGAAATTGTAATTGTATTTACAGGGAACATCTATTACTAACCTTCCTGGATGGCTTTTTAAATTTTAAATTGGGGTTTTAAACTGGTTTTAGAATTGTTTTTAATTATTTAAATTGGTTTTGGGTTTTATACACAGACGGTATGTGTGCGTTGTTTTGTTTGATGTCTTATGTTATGTTTTGTTGTCTTGAACATGAACGGTCTGTACACCGCCCCGAGTCCCTACGGGGAGAGGGGGCGGTCTATAAATTTAATAAACCTTAAACCTTAAACCTTAAAATTATATCTGGAGTTGTGGATGATTGAAAATTTTATGGATATATGAAAGTAGAAATGTGTAATATGAATTAATGGGATTTTTTTTATTTAATCCTTATTCTTATTTCTTAGAGATTGGTGATATTATAATTCTATAAAGACTTATTGTTACCTAATAGATAATTATGGATGTAAGGAAATAAGGGCTGCCACAAATGAAAGGATACTAATGGCAATCTGAACACACAATGCTCAATGAAATATTTAGTTATGTCTAATGGATAACCAGTGACTTTATTCTTAATTGTAAAAACCGCTGCACAAAAACTTGTAACCAAACGACATGCTTGATGAAATTGTTTTTCTTTTTCTCCCCTCCTTGCTCTTGTTCTGTATGTGTTGTTTTGTCTTTTAAAAAAATAAAAAAAATAAAAAAATTATAATATAAAAAATATATACTTTGGCCACCTAATGAGAAGGAAGAAGGACTCCCTGGAGAAGAGTCTGATGCTGGGAACGATGGAGGGCAAAAGAAGAAGGGGACGGCAGAGAAGGAGGCGGCTGGATGGAGTCTCCGAAGCAGTGAGCTTCAATGGACTCCGGAGGATGGGTAGAGGACAGGAAGGCCTGGAGGAACGTTGTCCATGGGGGTCACGATGGGTCGGACATGACTTCCCAACCAACAATGACAACATTGATGCCTTGGGATCAACACAGTGAAAATAGCACCAAGAGGAGATCCTTCCTGCCTCAGCCCCATCCCTCCCCTGCAGAAGCCGTGAGCGGGATCCAATTCCCCCATCCCCGTTTTTCAAGGGGAGGGACCCCTGAGACACAGGGACGTTAATGTAAGGCATCCCTCAACAGTTCTGGCCAGATTCAGGTATTCCACCTTGAAAGTCGTCTAAATGTGTAACCATCACCACACACCTCGGGCAGGAAATTCTCCAGCTTAATAATGTCCGAGGGGCAAAGAAATAAACCAATATTTCAAGGCACGCTCTGTCAACCCCAGGGATGGCAGCCCTTCCTGAGGGATCGGATCCAAGCCAGCGGTTGCCTTGGGTTTGTAAAAGGGCCAGATGTTTAATTTTAAAGGGTAGCGTTTTCTCATCCCGGAGGTTTGAAGGAAGAAAAGAGGCTGTGGATGTGAGGTGATCAATTCTGGGCTTGAAAGTGGGTGGGGGGGATTTGTCTGGTCCTGTGGGGGAACCCTACCCAAGGTTGGCTGTAAGCTGGTTTCCATATTGTCCCTTGCCAAGTGGTTTGGGGTTATTCTTCTTCTTCTTTTTTTTAGAAGCTTGGTTTTTTCGGGAAAGGCCTGGCAGTAACTCCAATATTGTGAATTGTTGCAGGAACTGCCAGGAAAGAAGAGGGCGCGGTGACCTGGAGGGTCAGCAATCAGAGAGAGAAAGAGGGAGAGGGAAAGAAGGAAGGTCAGAGAGGAGAGGAGAGAGAGAGGAGAGAGATAAGGAAGGACAGAGAGAGGAGAGAGAGAGAGAGGAGAGAGAGAAGGAAGGAGAGAGAGAAAGGAGAGAGAGAGAAAAGAGAGAGAAAGAAGGAGAGAGAAGGAAGGAGAGAGAGAGGAGAGAGAGAAAGGAGAGAGAGAGGAAAGAGAGAGAGGAGAGAGAGAGAAGGAAGGAGAGAGAGAAAGGAGAGAGAGGAAAGAGAGAGAAGGAAGGAGAGAGAGAGGAGAGAGAGAGGAAAGAGAGAGAAGGAAGGAGAGAGAGAGAAGGAAGGAGAGAGAAAGGAGAGAGGAAAGAGAGAGAAGGAAGGAGAGAGAGAGGAGAGAGAGAGAAGGAAGGAGAGAGAAAGGAGAGAGGAAAGAGAGAGAAGGAAGGAGAGGAGAGAGAGAAGGAAGGAGAGAGAGAAAGGAGAGAGAGAAGGAAGGAGAGAGAGAGAGGAGAGAGAAGGAAGGAGAGAGAGAAAGGAGAGAGAGGGGAAAGAGAGAGAAGGAAGGAGAGAGAGAGAAGGAAGGAGAGAGAAAGGAGAGAGGAAAGAGAGAGAAGGAAGGAGAGGAGAGAGAGAAGGAAGGAGAGAGAGAGAGGAGAGAGAGAGAAGGAAGGAGAGAGAAAGGAGAGAGGAAAGAGAGAAGGAAGGAGAGGAGAGAGAGAAGGAAGGAGAGAGAGAAAGGAGAGAGAGAGGAAAGAGAGAGAGGAGAGAGAGAGAGAAGGAAGGAGAGAGAGAAAGGAGAGAGAGGGGAAAGAGAGAGAAGGAAGGAGAGAGAGAGAGAAGAGAGAGATGGAGAAGGAAGGAAGGAAACTTGAAAGAAAACCACCTGTGGCTGCTTTCTATTTTTACTTTATTGATTTTTGGGCTCTCTAAAACCAAATCTGCACACACACACACCCCGTATTAAACCCGTCAAGGGGAAGATACCCCCCCCCCAGCTCGCCCCAAAATGCCAGGATCCGATGTGCCGTGTGCTCCTGCTCTGGCACTGGAAGAGAGCTGGTACTTGGCTCCGCGAAGAGCAAATCTGCAAAAGTGCTTTTCAGGGCCCTTCCCTGTCTCCTGTCCGGTTGCTATTCTTAGTGCCCGGGCAGAATTGGCCTGGTGGCATGGAGAGGACAGAGGCTTTCTGTGTCCGGCTTTGCCAGCCCTCCACGATGACCTGATTGGTTGGTTTTGGAAGGGGCATTGGTCTCTACTCCGGGCAGCGTTGGCACAGCCCCTTTGCTGCCACCTGGGGAAGCACCTCTGTTTTCCTCTCTTATCTGGGCATTGAATTCCTCCTCTCACCTGAATCTTGCCCAGGTTTGCCTTTTCTCACCTCCTTGGGCACCTGCCCTCTGGAGATAAATATTTATCTAAACCCTCCCGCTGTGCAAACCTTTCCCCAGATCTGGCTGCCAACCCAGCTGGCCGGGGCTCCTGGTGGTCAGCCCATGGTCTAGCTAGCCTCTCCCTCCAAGCCGCACATTATTGCCTTGGGTGCCATCTGCCAGGAAAGGCTCGGTTTCACCCTATTTCTGGAGGTTGAAAAAGCCAAAATTTAAAAAAAAAGGCTCCAGAATAGAATAACAGAGTTGGAAGGGAGCTTGGAGGTCTTCTAGTCCAACCCCCTGCTTAGGTAGGAAATCCTACACCACTTCAGACAAACGGTTATCTAACATCTTAAAAACTTCCAGTGTTGGAGCATTTACAACTTCTGGAGGCAGGTTGTTCCACTGATTAATTGTTCTAACTGTTGGGAAATTTCTCTTTAATGCCAGGTTGCTTCTCTCCTTGATTAGTTTCCACCCATTGCTTCTTGCTCTACCCTGAGGTGCTTTGGAGAATAGTTTGGCTCCCTCTTCTTTGGGGCAACCCGTGAGAGATCAGAACCCTGCTATCATGTCTCCCTTGGTCCTTCTTTTCATTCAACTAGCCATATGCCCAGTTCCTGAGTAAAGTTTTTTTCCTACCTGTTCTGTGGGCGTGGTTTGGGGAGGGGGTCATATGACTGGGTGGGTGTGGCTATGTAGTCATGGCACGTGTGTGTGTGGGGGGGGTGGGGAGTCAAAAGACAGAAACTAACAATGTCCTGCTGGAGAAGGGGGTTGGACTAGATGACCTCCAGGTCCCTTCCAGTTCTGGATTGCTGTGCTCTTTCAAGGCATCCTATGAAGCTGAATCTAGTGCCAGGTTTGTGCTCCTTCCTCCCTCTCCTTTTTCCCTCTCTTTCTTCCTTTCTTCCTTCCATCCTCCAATTCTTTTCTTTTCTTTCTTTCTTTCTTTCTCCCCTCCCTGCCCTTTTCCTCCCATTCCTTCCTTCCTTCCTTTCTTTCTTTTTCTTTTTCTTTCTTTCTCTTTCTTTCTCCCTTCCTTGCCTTTTTCCTCCCATCCCTTCTTTCTTTCTTTCTTTCTTTCTTTTCTTTCTTTCTCCCTTCCCTGCCTTTTTTCTCCCATCCCTTCTTTCTTTCTTTCTTTCTTTCTTTCTTTCTTTCTTTCTTTCTCTTTCTCTTTCTTTTTTTCTCCCTTCCTTGCCTTTTTCTCCCATCCCTTCTTTCTTTCTTTCTTTCTCTTTCTTTCTCCCTTCCTTGCCTTTTTCTCCCATCCCTTCTTTCTTTCTTTCTTTCTTTCTTTCTTTCTTTCTTTCTTTCTCTTTCTCTTTCTTTTTTTCTCCCTTCCTTGCCTTTTTCTCCCATCCTTGCTTTCTTTCTTTCTTTTCTTTCTTTCTTTCCATCTTTCTTTCTTTCTTTTCCCTTCCTTGCCTTTTTCTCCTATATCTTCTTTTTTCTTTTCTTTCTTTCTCCCTTCCCTGCCTTTTTTCTCCCATTCCTTCCTTTCTTCCTTTCTTCCTTTCTTTCTCTTTCTTTCTCCCTTCCCTGCCTTTTTTCTCCCATTCCTTCCTTTCTTCCTTTCTTCCTTTTTTTCTCTTTCTTTCTCCCTTCCTTGCCTTTTTCTCCCATCCCTTCTTTCTTTCTTTCTTTCTTTCTTTCTTTCTTTCTTTCTTCTTTCTTTCTTTCTTTCTTTCTTTCTTCCTTTCTTCCTTTTTTTCTCTTTCTTTCTTTCTCCCTTCCTTGCCTTATTTCTCCCATCCCTTCTTTCTTTCTTTCTTTCTTTCTTTCTTTCTTTCTTTCTTTCTTTCTTCTTTCTTCTTTCTTTCTTTCTTTCTTTCTTTCTTCTTTCTTTCTTTCTTTCTTTTTTTCTTTCTTTCTTTCTTTTTCTTTCCTCCCTCTCTTCCTTTCTTTCTTTCGCAGCACCCCTCCCCAATCCCCCGTTTTTGGCCTAGCAGGCCTCAGGGAAGGCTCCTGGGAGCAAAAACGGACCCCAAATGCTTAAAAAAACTTTTAAGAAAGTTCCTACCATCGCGCAGCACAGCTGATCGTTCCGAACTTTTTTAAAAAAATTGTTAAGCATTTTTACTACCGTTTCGGGCGAACCGGCCCGAACCAGTAGCATTTCACCCCTGCGGTTCCTGCAACCGTTCTTCCTATGTTTTAGCCTCCAGTCCCCTAATCCTCTAGGTTGCTCTTCTCTGCAGTGTTTCTGCAGGGGAAAAACGTTTCAAAAACGAACCTCAGTAGAGGGTCGGTGGCCAGGCTGGTCGGCAGACCTGACATTCAACTGGGCAGGCGGGGAAGTCAATCCACTCTGGCCTGTCCCTTGGTCCACAGGGCTGGCTGGTTTGTCTGGGTCAGGAGTCCTGGTGGTGGAAACTGACCGATAACCACAAGGCATTTGAGGCCGGGAAGGGAGGACCCGTTGTCCCCCGGTGGCCTGCTTGTGTGGCCTGGCAAGAATCGGAGCCAGTAGCTGCCCAGAGGTTCCCTTGTGGCATCCTATGCTTCAAAGGACACCTGCCCATCTGGCGTGCCCTTTCTTCTCTGCCCCTGTTGCGCCCACAAGGAGGCAGGAGGAGAAGTGCAACCAGGGGCCTCTCTTGAGGCTGCCCACACCCACCCACACCCACCTGGGCAGAGGGGCCTGAGTGGCATTTGAGGACACTTGTGTGGCTTGGGGTTTGTGCCAGCGTCCGTGCCCGGCTGCACGACCTGGGATTAAGGCATGCAGAGGGATGCGTTTCTCCCCAGAATCTGACTTGCTGGGGGCATCTTGTAGAAGAAGAAGAAGAAGAAAAATCAACCTGGAATTTCATTTCAGGGCCGTAACTGCGAAGGGGTCTGGAAGTGACCAAGAAGAGCGAACTGAGAGATAACCACCAATTGAAGCAAAGGATCCTGAAAGTGCAACCTTCCCTGACCAATCCAGATACAAGTTAACAGAGTTGAAAGGGACCTTGTAGGTCATCTAGTCCAACCCCCCCCCCCCAGTCCAAGCAGGAGACCCTACACCATCCCTGACAGATGGCAGCCCAGTCTCTTCTTGAAAGCTTCCTGTGATGAAGCTCCCACAACTTCTGAAGGCAACTTGGGTTGATGGTTCTGTCAGAAAATTTCTCCTTATTTCTAATCTCTCCTTGATCAGTTTCCATCCATTGTTCCTTGTCTGGCCTTCAGGTGCTTTGGAGAACAGCTTGACCCCCTCCTCTCTTTGGCAGCCCCTCAAATATTGGAAGACTGCTAACCTCTAGTTATTTGCGGGATCGCATCCTACCCCATACATCCCTGCGACCAATTCGCTCTCACAGAGAGGGACTCCTCCGGGTGCCGTCCGCCAAACAATGCCAGCGGGCGACGCCCAGGAGTAGCGCCTTCTCTGTGATGGGCCCGACCCTCTGGAACGACCTCCCCCCTGACATTAGAACCATTACTGATCTCCGCTCCTTCCGTAAGAAACTCAAGACCCACCTGTTCCAATTAGCTGGCCTGGCCCAATCACAATCATGATCTAATCCCTCGACTCTCCTGGCCGGTTATTTTAAATTTGGGGGTATTTTAATTTGGTTTTAATCTGACTAATTTTTGCACTATTGTACAGACTTGTGTTTAATTTGTTTTTATGGGGTTTTGTAATTGTTGTATATAATGTATTTTATTCTGTCTGTACACCGCCCCGAGTCCCCTTGGGGAGAGGGAGCGGTTGACAAATCCAATAAAATGAAATGAAAAAATGAAAACCTGTCTCCCTTGGTCCTTCTCTTCACTAGACTAGCCAGGCCCAGTTCCTGCAACTGTTCATTGTATGTTTTAGCCTCCAGCCCCCTCATCATCCCTGTTGCTCTTCTCTGCTCTCTTTCTAGAGTCTCAATGTCTTTTTTATAGTGGGGTGACCAAAACTGGATGCAGTATCCTAGAGTGGTATTAGTCCCTCCCTTGATCTTGATTGTATCTGTCTGTTAATGCAATTTAGGATTGCATCAGCTTTTTTGGCTGTTGCGCACACGGCTGGCTCATATTTAATTGGTTGTCCACTAAGAATCCTCCCAAGGCTTTCCGTGGTCAACTTCTGTCTGGGAAACATCTGTGGCCTCTCTTCAGGTGAGATGGATGAGGCTGTCTGTTGCCGGAGCCAGGGAGAGCCAGCGCCATTCCCTTCTGCCCAGATGTTTCCCCAGGGGCTTCCATACAGCCAAGGCACCAGGTGCCACGGCTGCCGAGCTTCTTCCTCGGAATCTGAACTTTCCACTGAGGCTCTTGGCCAATTAGCGGTTGCGATGTTCCCCCTGGCCAGGAGCCTGAGTAAACTTCAGCAGAAGGAGAAAAGTTTGTTTGGTTGTGGCTAATTTAGACACAGAGCAAAAAGGAGGGGGGAGCTCTGCTCACTGGGTGGGGGTGGGGGTGGGGAGAGGTCAGAATCTGGCATTTCCTCTCCGAGACCCAAGTCCCCTCCTTTGACCACCAGCCTCGTGTACCAAGGGAAAAGGAGAGCAGGCAGATGTGTTCAAGGCAGTGCCATGAAGAAGCCTTGAAGTTCTTCTTCTCTCTTGAAATGTGACCCTATTGTGTGATTCTGGACCAGGAAGCCCCTCTTGTTGGGCGGGGGGGGGGCTTTGCTGAGGCTGGGGAGACCCCCAGAGCTGTCTGCATCTGTCCCCTTGCCCTCCATTAGCTGCTGCCCTATAAACAGATTAACAGAGTTGGAAGGGACCTTGTAGGTCATCTAGTCCAGCCCTCTTCTGCCCAAGCAGGAGACCCTACGCCATTTCTAACGGATGGCAGTCCAGCCTCTTCTTGAAAGCTTCCAGGGATGAAGCTCCCACAACTTCCGAAGGCAACTTCTGTTCCTTCGGTTGATTGTTCTCCCCGTCAGAAAATTCCTCCTTATTTCCAGATTGAATCTCTCCTTGGTCAGTTTCCATCCATTGTTCCTTCTCTGGCCTTCAGGTGCCTTGGAGAATAGCTTGACCCCCTTCTCCTCTCTGTGGCAGCCCCTCAAATATTGGAAGACTGCTATCTTGTCTCCCCTGGTCCTTCCCTTCACTAGACTAGCCATGCCCAGTTCCTGCAACAGTTCTTCGTATCTTTTAGCCTCCAGTCCCCTCATCATCCTGGTTGCTCTTCTCTGCACTCTTTCTAGAGTCTCCACATCTTTTTTTATAGTGTGGTGACTGAAAGTGGATGCAGTACACTAGGTGCGGCCTTACTAAGGCTTTCTAGAGTGGGAATGGGAGCTCACGCCATCACGCAGTGCCGGAGTCTCGAACTGCCAATTTTCTGGCCGTCAAACCTAGCAACGGCTAAGCCACCATAAAATCTTAGCCTGCCACCCAAGGGCTGTTCCTCACCGCCTCGGTGTGGGAATGAGGTCGCCATGGTATGTGTGCAGATCAGTTTTCCTGATTGGAACACATATACGGAATTTGGGACTGAAATAAATTGAGTATTGAATGCGGGTTGAGCTGGATGCCCACTGGGAGGACCCCATCTAGAAAGCTGTGTCTGCAAAATAGAACAATGCATAACAGAGACTTTCCAGGCTAAAGCAGCCTAGGGAACACACAGTCCAAGCTGATAAGATACTAACACCAAAAAGCACCGCTTGAGCGACAGGCAAATGTATTGTATGTAACCAATGATAATTCAGAATGCTTTTGTTTCCGCATACGCTGCTAATAAAAGGGGGGTCCAGAATTCATTCTGGGCCCACTTGCCCCGAGGAAAACCGTGCGTTTGCCTTCATTCCCCTTGAGTGGGTCCGCCTTGATGCGGTCACCCCCAGAGGAGACCCGGGACATACCGCACCTCGGTCTGATCCAGGCATTTCTGCAATGTCCCTTTCGTGCTGAGCATCTACCCCTGCTCTGTTATTTGTCATTTTCGGTTCCTGACACCTTTTGACTAGCGTTCTGTGCCCGCCTGCGCTTGTGGGACGTGGCGAGCAAAACCACGAACCATAAATATAGGAATAAATGTATTTATGAAGGTGCCAGATCAGACACTTCTCTGTTGAGTCCAGTGTTGTTGACTCGGCTTGGCAAACAACTCTGAAGCACCCCAGACGAGGGGAGGGGGGGTGTTTCCCCACCCCTTGTCCTCAGTAATAGGGGCTCTGGGTCCAGCAAGGCGATGTGTCCTCTCCCTCCCTCCCTCCCTCCACCGGTCAGCCCAGGTGTCAAACTGTCCCAGATTTCAGTGGAGAGATACGATCTGCAAGCCTCCCGCCTCTAAAGGCACATTTCTGAATCTCCCCTCTGCAAGCACTCCACAATTAAAGCGCCCTGAAGCTCCTTGGCAACCCATCATCCCCCAACCCTCATAGCAGAGCAGCCATGGGTGGCAACTGCCTCTCAACTGCACTCAACATGTAGTCCTCAATGGAACTGCATCTACATGGAGGGAAGTATGCAGTGGAGTACCCCAAGGCTCTGTTTTAGGCCCAGTACTCTTCAACATCTTCATCAATGATTTGGATGACGGGCTAAACGGGGAACTCATCAAATTTGCAGATGACACCAAGCTGGCAGGAATAGCCAACACTCCAGAAGACAGGCTTAAGATACAGAAGGATCTTGACAAACTTGAACATTGGGCACTAATAAAATGAAATTCAATGGTGAAAAGAGTAAGGTTCTACATTTAGGCAACAAAAACCAAATGCACAGGGACAGTATAGGTGGTACCTGGCTCAATAGTAGTCACTGTGAGAGGGATCTTGGAGTCCTGGTGGACAACCATTTAAATAGGAGCCAGCCGTGTGCAGCAGCTGCCAAAAAAGCCAACCCAGTTCTAGGCTGCATCAACAGAGGGATAGAATCAAGATCACATGAAGGGTTAATACCACTTTATAAGGCCTTGGTAAGGCCACACTTGGAATACGGCATTCAGTTTTGGTCACCACGATGTAGAAAAGATGTGGAGACTCTAGAAAGAGTGCAGAGAAGAGCAACAAAGATGATTAGGGGACTGGAGGCTAAAACATATGAAGAACGGTTGCAGGAATTGGGTATGTCTAGTTTAATAGAAAGAAGGACCAGGGGAGACATGATAGCAATCTTCCAATATCTCAGGGGTTGCCACAAAGAAGAGGGAGTCAAGTTATTCTCCAAAGCACCTGAGGGTAGGACAAGAAGCAATGGGTAGAAACTAATCCAAGAGAGAAGCAATTTAGAACTAAGGAGAAATTTCCTGACAGTTAGAAATTAATCAGTGGAACAGAAGTTGCCTCCAGAAGTTGTGAATGCCCCAACACTGGAAGTCTTTAAGAAGATGTTGGATAACCATTTGTCTGAAGTGGTGCAGGGTTTCCTGCCTAAGCAGGAGGTTGGACTAGAAGACCTCCAAGGTTCCTTCTAACTCTGTTTTTCTATTTCTTTCCTCTGTTTCTCGTTGGATGGGTTTGGGGTAATTCTTCCCTTGCTCTTCCTTTTGAAACGTGCGAATGGGACGGGAAGGAGGGCCCCCGATTCAACATCCAGAACCGGATGGCCCAAGCAAGCAGAGAAGTGAGCTCATTCCCAAACTTCGGAAGAATCCTCCTTTGTGAAATGTCTTCAGCAGATGGCTTTCCCATCGCTTTTTTGCTCCAGCTGTTCCCCAAATCACATCTGCAGTTCTGGATACCCGCTTGTGCCCCTGGAAGTGCCAATTTCCTTCAAAACAGCCAGTTCTTCAGCTGGTCCAACATAATTTTATTTCAGAGTTCTCCTTCTCTTGAATTTCAATTTTTTTTAAAAAAAAGTTATGCAAGCAAAGGAGAAAAAAAAATCAATTTAGAGTTGTTGTTTTTTTAAAGTGAGAGCAACTGCCACAGATCTCTCTCCCAAGGTGGACGGTGCCCGTCTTCCTGCCAGTCGGTCTGGGCACCTTTGGCAGAGAAGCCTTCTATCCCTCAAAAGATGAAGAAGCTGCTTGTCTGGCGCTTTCTCCGTCTGGAAGCGAAAATATCTCCCCTGTGCTCTTAAGACTCAGCTGTCAAAGACCCTGCCAAAGTAGCGGGCGGAGGCAACGGTCCTGTCCTTGCAGAGGGAAAAGAGGCTGCCCCCACCTCTGCTCCCTACACTCCTTCCCCGCCCAACAGTAAGGAAGCTGAAGAGGAAGACCGGAAGAGCTGTGAAAAGTCAAGCTGCACCCAACCAATGATAACTGGGAGCCTAGCCTGATGCTCTGCGGCAGGGGTGAAATGCTCTGAAGTCTACTACCGGTTCGCTTCGCTACCTGTTCGCTTCGTGCACGCATGCTACCGGTTCGTCTGAAGTGGTAGTAAAAAAATGCTAAGGGTTTCGAGCGAACCAGTAGCTCCGACGATCAGCTGTGTGGCAATAAGCTATGCCGCGTGATTTTACAGCTGATTGTCACACAGCTCATCGTCGTAGCTACCGATTCGCCCGAACCGTTAGCATTTTTTACTACCAGCTCAGCCGAATTGGTCCGAACCGGTAGCATTTCGCCCCTGCTTTGCAGCCCCCAGAAGCCTCCAGAGAAGTTCAGAGATGGTCACAGAGGACCACCCTTCCCACCCTCTTCCCCTTCCACGCATGGCCTCTCAAGGCGAATCCTTGCCCATCCCTCATGGCTTGCGGGAATGACTCCCATGGTGTTAAAAGACCAGTTGAGGGACAATAGATGCTCTTTGGTTGCCCCGAAACTATAGCCCATGAGAAGCAAAAGTAAAAGACAAGGAGATGCTCAAAGCGTGAAGAGCCAGAGCGAGTTTGACCTCCAGGTGGACAGTCATTGCCAAGACCTGTCTGACTTCAATCTAGCCCCCCCTGTTTTGTGGAGGGCAGTGACCTCCCCCAGTTACAGGTGCTATTCGGCCGGTTTGGACGGGTTTGCCCCTCCCACCCACCCCAGTTCGATGGCATCCCACTTAGGCACTTTCTTTTAGCATGCATGGACACACCAGTGGTAGATTCCGGATCCCGTTGCAACCAATATGGTGCAACAGGGGCCGGCGTCAACCACATGAATGCGCGCAGCACACATGCATGCATGTATACTTATTGTCTGTGACGCTCTGCGACACCTCTGCGATGCTCCAGCTGCTCAGCGGAGCGTCGCACAGGCGCTATACGCGTGCGTGGAAGCCCCGAAGAGCTCAAATACAGGTAAGGACGGCAGACGGGCGGGTGGCCCTCTAGAGCATCATACGGACGGTACCTAGTGCTCCTGGCAGGCACTGGTAGGCCCATACCGGGGCGTAGCGGTCGTAACCCACCGCTGGGACACGCGGACTCACATTTGCGAACCCCACTCAGCCTTCTGCACCAGGAGGGACACGGTTTGTAATAGGCTCCCCACCCCGGTAAATATTTACACCGCAGCCCTTGTAAGCAGTCCCCCACCCACCCACATATCCCAGGGTGGAGTCTGCAGTCATTTCTGTCCACCTCTCAAACGAAGCCAAACTTTTGCCTCCTGTAACCAGGGTTTGCTGAATAAGCTGCACACAGTTAACCAGGTTTGTGCATTGTGCTAATCGGCAAGCCGAGGCGTTTACAAACCGCGCTGCGTAACGAGAGCCAGTGTTCACGCCAGCGACTACCCACCCCTGGCTTATTAGGATGGTATCCACTTCCACCTCCTCGCTTCATTTGATTCCTTGTCCTGCGGCAATAAGTTTTCTGTTTTTCAGACTTTTGTTTGCTTAAGTCACGATTCGTAGTGAGGGGTGGGGGGATGAAAAGGGCGAGATGTTTTAAAGCCTGCAGAATTGCTACGTAGGACTGTTGTGTTCCAGCAGCTGGCAGCTGGGGTGAGGCGCAGATCTTCTTTTAATGGGTTTTGGTAATTAATGGGCTTCGTGCCCTGGATCACCCTGGCCTAGGATGTCCTGTGAATCCCTGGGGGTGGGGAAACACTTGGAAGCTGCTAGGAAAATTCTTTGGGGCTCAAATTAAGACGCAGCTGATATGGATGTGATTGTCTCTTGAGTTCCACCACTTAGCACTTATACACTGCTTTACAGTGCTTTATAGCCCTCTCTAAGCGGTTGACAGTCAGTCTCTTGCCCTCCCCGCCGCCCCCCAACAATCTGGGCCTTCATTTGACCCACCTCGGAAGGACGGAAAATTGAGTCCACCTTGAGCCTGGTGAGAATCAAATTGCCAAATTTGCAGGCAGCCGGCAGTCAGCAGAAGGAGCCTGCAATACTGCACTTCTGCGCCACCATGGCTCACTTACAGCGAAAGTGGGTCAAAGGAGACAAACAGGATGGCGGGCAAATGGGACACCCTTATTATATTTCTGTTCTGAATTGTCTTTGGAAGAGTTTGAGGTACAGGTGGAACCTTTCAAGGCCCGGAAATGCCTGTTGAGGCGAGACAGACACACATGCTCCTTCCTGGTCCGATGGGACAAGCCCTTCTCTTCCTTTAAGAGGGGTTTTGGGGGGTGGGGGAAATGTCCCGGCTTTTCCAGCTGCTTCGATTGGCACCGATCCTGACGCCACGGACCGTTCTGTCCCAGAGCAAAGCAGAGCAGTTCCTTGGGGAATAAGCCAAGTCGTCCAATGTGGTTTCCCCTCCTTGAAGCCAGAAACCCCTTGAGGGTAATTTGAGGCTGGAAATCTCAAAACAGCTCCAAAACAGCCTCGATCCGGAGAGTCCGTGGAACTGGAGACTTTAGAACAAGACTCGGAGCAGGAGGATGGAGAAGATGGCTGAAATGAGAGGGATGGATCCGGAGTGGCTGCCTGGCGTGCCGGACTGGCAGTGTGCCCGGTTCTCGCCAATGCAAGCTGCATAGGCCATCACGTGGGGGATATAGTTCTGCTCGTGGACCCCGTGGAGGAGGTGAGCCATGGGGCCCTTGGCGAAGACGGCCACGTCCTCCCCTCCGTGCGTTTCCATGCGCAGTGGGACGGCTGACTGTGCCTGGTAGTTGGTATCGGCTGTGGAGGGAGAGAGAGAAGGTGGGTGATTCCCTAGAGGCAGGGGGAGGAAGATGAAGGAAGGCAGGATACAGAGCCAGTGCCCATTGGCATTGGGAGATCAGTCAAGGGAGAAGAGATGCCTTGGCAAACCTTGTGGCCCGCCGGTAGCCAGCAGAGCTGGCAACAGAATTGGATAGTGAGGTTGGGGAGGAACATGGGCCAGTCCTGGGGGCAGAGCTCAGATGAGGGCTCTGCATCGGAGGCAGAGAAGGAGCTAGACAGCAGTGAAGCAGAGGAACAGCTGGAGCCTGTTCCCAGTGTGCACATGCGCAGAGCTGCCAGAAGACAAGAACAACTAAGAAAGCAGGGTCGACTTAGGAGTAAGCCACACCTTGGAGGTGATTGGCCCCTTCCATAGGAAACAAAAGAGGAGCGAATGGGGAGGGGGCTTTTGCAGGAAACAATTCGTTCCTTCGGTCGTTTCAAGAGTGGAAAGTTCTATTTGTGACTATAAGACACTCTGTGCCAAGTTTTGCCTTGCCCTGTGTTTGGAAACTAGTTATTTGGCAGCTCTCCAAGTGAGATAAGGTGCGTGTTGATAAACATTCCTCAGAAAAACTGTTTGCTAAGCCTTGCTGGCTGCAAATGAAAGGAATTCACAGTCGTGTAAATAAAAGGGGTTTTGTCGGGACCAAGACTCCGTTTCTTGCTTTTTAAGGAAGCCTGGGTCAGAACAGGAGGGATGAGCACCGTGGCTGATCCGGGGGTCCTAAAACAGGGAGAAATCTAGCCCGGACTGGCCAAAGAGCCATTCTAGACGACCCTTTAAAAATGAAGGGGGTCTCGCTGGGAGGGAGACAGGGAACCGTTGCTTGGTACTTACTGAAATTGACCGCTGAGATATTCTCTCTTTCTCCAGCGATTATTTTGTACCCGGGTCCGTTTCCATACAGGATGGAAGTGAACGGCTTCTTGTCCATATCACTCTGCATCGGGGCCAGCCCTAGAAAAAGAGAATGACATCTTTACCAAGACTTCTCCCATAACCTCTTTGGGGACCTGCCTCTACGTGGACATGAAAGGATCAACTCCGGCATTAAATGGACCCAGATTTTACTGTATTTTTCGGAGAATAAGCTGCACCTTTCCCCCCTAAAAGAGGGTGAAAATTTGGGTGCATCTTATACACCGAATGTATCCCCACCCACCCACCAGCCCCCACCCTTTGGCCTCTGCCTCCCAGGAATTTACCTCCTTGCAGCAAACGGGGAAAATGGGGCTTGCGGAGGTGGCAATAGGCTATGGCAATCCCTGAAGCCTGAAACTGCTGGTCATCGGAAGGCTATGCTGAAACTGAAATTGAAAGTGAAACCATCTGTTTGCTGTTTGCTGCAAGGAAGCAAATTGCTGGGAGGCAGAGGCAGATTTTTTTTTCTTGTGTTAATCAGGCTAAACTGAAACAGGCTGTTTACTGCAAATAGCTATAAATGCCTATAGAATGTTCACATTATTAAACTTATTTTTTTTAAAGACTGCTTTATTATTGTTCTAGCCAGCTTAACAAAATGAAGAAGCTTTTTAAAACAAATGCTTCATCTGAAGAGGCCCAGTGCTATTGTATCTTCTTTTAAATAGCAGAGAATAACGTATACTTCCATAAGACCACATCAATTTTGACAGCATCTGTACAAGTATAGTCTGAAATGTAACACCACAAACAGTGTATATCGTCTGTTTGCTGTTTGCTGCAAGGAGGCATATTGCTGGGAGGCAGAGGCGGATTTTTTTCCTCTTGTTTTCCTCCCCCAAATCTAGGTGTGCCTTATACTTCGGAGAGTCTTATACTCCGAAAAATGCGGTACTTCCCAGCCCCCTTTCGCCCAGGGTGAGGGAGACCCGATGTTATGGGACCAAGTAAATGTGACCCACAAGTTGGGCTGTCCCCATAGGGAACCATGCGTTCGGCTGTCCCAGGGGCATTTTGCTGGCCCAGGATTTCAAGCATTCACACAGTGTTATGGGGCGCCAGTGGACGGAGACTTCGCTTACCGAAAATGGAGTTGCCGCGGGCTGTGTAGCCCCCAAATGTGAACACGTGGGAGTGGTCCGCAGTCACCACTGTCAGGGTATTGTCCAAAGAGGTCAGGATGCCAGCCTTGCCGATGGCCCGGTCCATCTCTACCGCCTCGTGCAGGGCATGCTTGGCCTTTCCTTCGTGGTGCCCGTGGTCAATCCTGCCGCCTTCAGAGAACAGGGAGGGTGAATTCCCAGTTTGGTTCCCTCCCGCCAGCCCTCTTCAGTCTCCCCACCACTCCAGCGGCTATGGTGTCCCTGCTTCCCGTGGCTCACCCTCGACCAGGAGGAAGAATCCGTTGGAGTTCTTCTGGAGGATTCGGATGGCCACGGTTACCATTTCGGTCAAGGAAGGATCTGTTTGGTTGTTCCTGTTGAGTTCGTACATCATGTCGATGGGCTCGAAGAGACCTGCGGAGAAGAAAGAGAGGACTTGGCAAGAGATGCCCAGAAGACGCCACCCATGCAGCTGAGGAGGGGGATTCCACCCTTCAGCTTCTGCCCTTCAGCGTCTTCCTGTCCTGGGGATGAGCTGTGGTGTGCACAGCTGCATGCCAAGACACGTTCTGGCTGCTGCTGCTCCTGTGAGGGTCTCCAACCCTGCTCCTTCTTGCCAGGGTGCCAACCTTCAACTGCCCACCCTCTCCTCTCCATAGCTCTCCGGAACTCCCCTTCTTACAAGAGGAAACTCTCACATGGAGAGTAGAACCTCGTAGTAATTAATTACCGTACTTTTCGGGGTATAACACACACTTTCCCCCCTCTCAAAGGGGGTGGCAATGTCGGTGCATCTTATACAATGAAGATGGCTATTTTTGGCCTCCTGAAACCCTACCTCTGTGGGCCTTGTTTTCACCAAAAACGGGGCGCGAAGAGCAGTAGTGGGATTCAAAAATGTCTACTGCCGGTTGTGTGGGCATGGTGTGGCTTGGTGGGCATGAAAGGGGAAGGATACTGCAAAATCTCCATTCCCTCCCCACTCCAGGGGAAGGATACTGCAAAATCCCCATTCCCTCCCAATCAGCTGGGACTCGGGAGGCAGAGAATAGATGGGGGCGGGGCCAGCCAGAGGTGGTATTTACCGGTTCTCCTAACTCAGAGGTGTCCAAACTTTTTGCAAGGAGGGCCAGATTTGGTGAGGTGAAAATATGTGGGGCCGATCATTCAGCCTGACATTCTTTGAACCCTTAACATTAAATGCGAATTAACTACCGTATTTTTCGGAGTATAAGACGCACCAAGATTTTGAAGAGGCAAATAAAAAAAAAAAGTTTTGCACTCTCCCAAAAATGGCCCATTTTTCATGAAAATGGGCCTTTTTTTTTTAAAGGCATGAATAGCCTTTAAGAGGCTTCTAGAGTGCTCCTGGGGGCTAGGGGGGGCAAAGTTGAGCAAAAAATGGCCCGTTTTTTGCTCATTTATGCCCTCCACAGCCCTCAGGAGCACTCTGAAAACCTCCTAAAGGCTATGCACAGCCATTTTGGTGAAGGGGGCAGAGTTTTGGGAGGCAAAAAATGCTGCATTCAGTGTATAAGATGCACCCAGATTTTTAGCCTCTTTTTTGAGGGGAAAAAGATGCATCTTTATACTTTGAAAAATACGGTATTTTATGAAAGACTAAACAAATAACTCCGGTGGGGAGAAGAGGCTGCGGGCCACTTGAAATTTGAAAAAGGGCCACATTTGGCCCCCGGGCCGCACTTTGGACATGCCTGTCCTAACTAGTCAAAATTTCTGCTACTGGTTGTCTAGAACTGGTCAGAACCTGTTGAATACGACCTCTGACTGAGAGGGTTTGGGAGGCTTGCAGAGTGCTCCTGGGGGCTGGGGAGGGCAAAAACAGGATATGTGGGGGGGGGAGGCTAAAAACAGGCCTGTTATTCGCAAGAGTGGGATGCATAGAAGGTTTGGGAGGTCTGCAGAGTGCTCCTGGGAGCTGGGGAGGGCAAAAACTGGACGGGCAGAGGCTACAAACAATTTTTTTTCTTGTTTTCTTCTTTGAAATCTTGGAGTGTCTTATACTCCTGGTGCGTCTTATAGTCCAAAAAATACGGTATCCCAAAGGCCAAAAAAATGGACTGGCAGCATACTCAGAAGAGATCGGTATCCCGACCTCACCCATTAAACGAAACTGGGGCAGCAAGCGAAGGGGCTTTGAATTGCCTGCAAACGACATGCCCTAATTCTTAGGTCTGTGATGGCAAACCTATGACACATGTGTCACAGGGAGTCATATTTGCTGGCATGCCAGTTGTCAGCTCTGGCATGCATGCGCGTGCCAGCCAGCTGATTTTCGGCTTTCCAGAGGGCCGGTGAAGGCCGTTTTCGCCCTCCCCAGGCTTCAGGAAAGCCTCCAGAGCCTGGTGGGGGGAATCACACACGCTTGCGCAGGTGGGCGGGGTGGATTGAATTGGTGTGGGCACGTGCGCACACAATTTTGGCATGCCATAAGAAAAAGGCTTGCCCTCACTGCCTTAGGTGATCCCTTCCCTAATTGTATCCATTTGTGCTTGGAAAGCGAGCATTGAGGGACATCCGGCACTGGGGCAAATTCAGTGGCGGGACTGGCCAAGTGAGTTGTGTCAAGAGAGGTCACCCCAGAGGCCTTAGGGGCTCTCCAGGGGAGTCTCTGCTAAAGGGGGGGCAGATCCCTAAGAGCCCACCTGAGCTCCCACCCACCTGCCAAACTCACCCAAAACATAGTCGACTTTCGCTGGGTCCAGGTCCATCAGCCCCGCCCGGTTCCATAGATAAAGGGCACTCTGGGAGAAGAGAGAAAGTTGGGGGTGGGGGTTCAGCCAAGGATTTTGACAACCAGATCCCTGCTCCCTTCCCTTCCGACGACAGCCGGGGCAGCTCAGAAAGGGGGCTGTGGCTCAGGAGTGCCAGGCTGAAGGGATACGACCCTGAGATTACTCGGTGGTCCTCCGTGGATCTCTGGCTGAGAGAGCCCAGGAGAAGGAGGAGAAGTGTGGGGTCCTTGGAGGTCTCGCAGGCATTTCATTAACCAAACTAGGTAACATCATCAGTGAGAGGAGGTGGAAGAGAAGGACTGTGAGGTCCTTGGTGCTCTCTGAGCCTGGTTGTGTTCTTGCAAATGTTTCATCACCCAAAGTAGGAAACGCTATCAGTGCTAGAAGAGAATGGGGGGGAGGAGGGGGGAGGAGGGGGGAGGAGGGGGGGAGGAGGAGCAGGAAGAGGAGGAGGAGATGGAGGAGGAGCAGGAGAAGGAGGAGGAGGACTGTGGGGTCCTTGGTGCTCTCGGACCTTGGTGGTTTTCTCACAGACGTTTCATTATCTAAACTAGGTAACGTTAGCGCTAACATCCATCAGGATCAGAAACCGTTTTGTTGAGCTGGCCAACTGCGTCCTCACCTTGTCTTTGGGCTTGGCGTCCTTCCACTCCTGGACCAGATTCCTATTGTCCAGCCGGGTCCCTTTGTACTTCTCCTCATCCGGGTACTCCACGTCGCTCGTGTTCTTGGGGAACATGTACTTCCGGCCTCCTCCCATGATGACCTGAGTGAGAGACAAGAGCGTAACTGCCGCCGAAGTGCCCAGGCCAGTTAAGGCAGCCCCCTCCCCACGTGTTGTGGCCCGCCAAAAGATCTGGCAGCAGATTCGGACAGTGAGGAGGTTGGGAAGAACCTGGGCCAGTCCTGGAATCTGGGAAAGGCTCTGAGGAGGGCTCTGTGTCGGAGGCAGAGAGGGGGCCAGGGTTCCTGGTCGGGGGACCATTCCCAGAATCTGTGGCCTTGCTGGCAACTCGGTTTCCCATAAGCAGAAATCTCACTCCTTGCACTGGTTATGTGTTGTGGCCCACCAGCGGCCAGCAGAGCTGGCAGCAGATTCGGACAGTGAGGAGGTTGGGGAGGAACCTGGGCCAGTCCTGGAGTCTGGGGAAGGCTCTGATGAGGGCTCTGTGTCCGAGGCAGAGATGGGGCCATGGCCGTCTTGACAGTTATCAGCTGCCTTCAGAGTCAGACATCAGTGAGGCAGAGGAACAGCTGGAGCCTGTTCCCAGTGTATGCATGCGCAGAGTTCCCAGACGAAAGGAACAGCTAAAGAACAGGGGTCGACTTGGGAGCAAGGCCACAGAGGAAATAAAAGGGGAGCGAAAGGGGAGTGGAGTTTGCAGGAGACAATGAATTCAATTCCTTAGAGTGAAGATCTCTTCCTGACTTCTGGCCAAGGAATTGCTGCTACAGCGTGGCGTTTGGAAGATATCGGCCTGGCAGCTCTCCAAGCCTGATCAAGGTCTGTAGTTGTGAAATCTCAGGAAAGACTGTTGGCCGGGACTTTGCTGGAGAGGAATTCCCTTTGACCTAAATAAAAGGAGTTTATTATCGGCTTCCTGCTTTTGGGTAAGCCTAGGTCCGAACAGCCAGAGACACCCTGGGAAAGCAGAGCATGGCGCCGAGAAACACAGGGCTCCAAGAGGCAGAGGCTTCCCCATGACGGCACAGGGAGGCCTCCATCACCGTGACCAGCTCTCGAGCCAGAGATTTGGCAGAAGCTGCGGGAAAGAGGCCAAGAGCAATTTGAGGCAACCTGAACGCTGCCCAAGGGCTGGGTTGGCGCCTTCAGGCTCCTTCCCCAAATGAAGAGGATCTTAATTCAGCTGGGCGAGCATCTGAGGCGGTCTTGATGGAAAACATATTTATTTGACCACAGTCCCTTTCTGCTCTGCCGTCCCAGCCTCCTCTTTGGATTTAGGAGTCTTAGGAGGTGAATCACGAAACTGCAGCAGCAGCGGCGAAGTAATCATAATAATTACACACCGAGAGATCTATATTAAATAGAATTGGCTGCCGAAGGTATAATTATTTCCAGCCTAGGAACAAAGTTAAAATTATATATTAAAAAAAAAACATGTCCCTATTAAGCTACTTAAATGACAGATTTAGCTCTCCTTTTCTCCGGAGGATTTGTTTTCAAACGGAAAGACGCACCTATTTATTTACCCCAGAAAAATGCGGTGCCCGATGCCACGGGCTGACGTTGGCACCGAAGCAGGCATGGCCATTGGCTGGCCGGCCTCAACCCACAGGGGCAACTGCACTGTGGACTCGAGGGGCACCTGGTGCCAAGGGCTCTGTGGAGGACGGTCGCAGCTCCCGGCACATGGAAGCAGCTGGGATGCCCAGATGTGCGCCATGGTTGAGCTAGGCCTTGGGAAGGGGAGGTAGCAGTTTCAGGGCCTCCTGGCATCTCCCCTGCCAAGGCCACCTTCCTATCCCAGCCAAGGGTTTCATCATGTTCTGACCTAGCCTTCCCCAGCAGAACCAAGTCGAGTCCTCGTCCCGATAAACCCCTTTTATTTAATTGACAGTGAATTCCTCTCCAGCAAAGTATTTCCTCTCCCACCGTCTTTTAAGGGAGTTCACAATTACCGACCTTTGTCAGGCTTGGAGAGTGGCCAGGCCGATATCTTTCAGACGCCGCAATTCTTGGCAAGAATGCAGGAATGAACGAATTGTCTCCTGCAAACTCCACTCCCCTTTCCCCTTAATTGACTGTGAATTCTGCTCATTCACATCCAGCAAAGTCTTTCGAGGGAGGATTTACAGTCACAGACCTTCTCTGGCTTGGAGAGCTGCCAGGCCGATATCTGCAAAACTTGGCAAGGAGCCTCGAAGAGTTGCAAAGCAATTAAGCAAACGAATTGTCTCCTGCAAATTCTACTCCCCTTTCACTCCTGAATGGAGGGGTCATTCATTGTCCACCTGTGGCCTTACTCCCAAGTTGATCCCTGTTCCTTAGCGGTTCCCTTCGTCTGGCAACTCTGTGCAGGCGCACACTGGGAACAGGCTCCAGCTGTTCTTCTCACTGATGTCTGACTCCAAAGGCAGCTGATAACTGTCAAGACGGCCCTGGCCCCCTCTCTGCCTCCGACACAGAGCCCTCATCAGAGCCTTCCCCAGACTCCAGGACTGGCCCATCTTCCTCCCCAAACTCGTCACTGTCCAAATCTTTTGCCAGCAGATTAACCAGTGCAAGGAGTGAGAGTTCTGCTTATGGGAAGCCAAGTTGCCAGCAAGGCCACAGATTCTGGAAACGGCCCCCCCAACCAGGAACCAGCCTCTGGGATAATCCAGGATCATTCCTTCTGAGAATTCCTGCTTCGTGTCCAATGAGCTTCTGTAACCAGGGTGCCTTTCACCCCATCTTCTTCCCTGTCCTCCTTATGCAGATAGATGACGTTCGTCCATCATGGACGAAGAGGACCTTGACATCTAACAGCTTGTGGGATGTTCACGATGTCTTCGCAGATGGCTGGTAAGGCCTACACGGGCACACGAAGTTCTGCCACGTCAGTCAGGCGCGTGGGCATCATTGTGGCAGGATTTGCAGCTCTGGCTTTGCGGAGGGCTCTCTTCTCTTGTGCTACGGTGGTTCTTCTGTCCTCAGATGTCTGGCAACCTTGGTGGATCGGCGTGTGCCACTCCTTATGTGGATTGACGCACAGATCAGTCCTCAACCTGCTTTCTATTCCTGATGGTTGTGCTGTGGTCCACCAGCAGATTCGGACAGTGAGGAGGGTTGGGGAGGAACCTGGGCCAGTCCTGGAGTCTGGGGAAGGCTCAGATGAGGGCTCTGTGTCGGAGGCAGAGATGGGGCTGGGGCCGTCTGACAGTTATCAGCTGCCTTCAGAGTCAGACATCAGTGAGCAGATGAACAGCTGGAGCCTGTTCCCAGTGTGCGCATGCACAGAGTTGCCAGATGAAGGGAACAGCTAAAGAACAGGGGTCGATTTTGGGAGTTAAGGCCACAGGTGGACGATGAATGGCCCCTCCCAAAGGGAATAAAAGAGCAGCGAAAGGGGAGTGGAGTTTGCAGGAGACCATTAGTTCACTTAATTGGTTTGTGATTCTCCGAGACTCCTTGCCAAGTTTTGCAGATCTCGACCTGGCAGCTCTCCAAGCCAGAGAAGGTCTGTGACTGTAAATCCTCCCTCCAAAGACTTTGCTGGATGTGGATGAGCAGAATTCACAGGAAATTAATAAAAGGGTTTTTTTTTTTTCAGGATAAGGAGTTTGCTTCAGGCTGTTGGGAAGCCTTGATCAGAACAGGTTGGTCATTTCATGGAATCCAGATGCTGGTTGGGGGCCTGCCAGCTGCCGGGATCAGCCAAGCAAATCCTGGGAGGAGGGAAGGGCTGGACGCAAACCAACTTTCCTTGAAACAAGAGAAGAAGCTATTAGGAAACGAAAGAGCGCACAGCTCCTTATGGAGACCAAAATATGCCACGAAGCACTGCTCAGCTCCTCTTTCTTTCTTTCTTTTTTGCCTAGCAATTTTTACTGTTTTTCTCTTTTCAGCATAGGTTACAGTCATTATGTTAACATTCGTACGTTGTTATATCATCTTATCTATGCATGTTTATAATATTCCGCTTCTATATTTACATACTTTTATACACAGTTCTATATGTATTTGTTTTCGTAGATTTTCACGGGTGTAGGTATGCTGGTTTTTTTCATCACAGAAAACCATCCAGGCAGAGACCCATATTTTTATTTTTAATGTTGCCTTTTTATATTTGTGTTGTATTTGTGCTGATAAAATAAAGGGAGACTAGTATAGATCCATTTCGAGCTATTTAGCTCTCATCAGCTAGCCATACCCTTACTGGGATTCGAACCTGGGCTGTATTATACACTAGGCAAGAGTTTTAGCCACTATGCCACAGGCTTCTCCTCCTTTATCAGCTGAGCCAGGGAAATCAGGGAAATTATTTTATCAGCACAAATACAACACAAATATAAAAAGGCAACATTAAAAATAAAAATATGGGTCTCTGCCTGGATGGTTTTCTGTGATGAGCCGAAAGGACAGAAAGAGGGAGGAGTGAGCTCCCTCCCATATTGGGTCATACCAGGGGTTGTAACACAAACACATACTTATTTCCCTGGCTCAGCTGATAAAGGAGGAGAAGCCTGTGGCATAGTGGCTAAAACTCTTGCCTAGTGTATAATACAGCCCAGGTTCGAATCCCAGTAAGGGTATGGCTAGCTGATGAGAGCTAAATAGCTCGAAATGGATCTATACTAGTCTCCCTTTATTTTATCAGCACAAATACAACACAAATATAAAAAGGCAACATTAAAAATAAAAATATGGGTCTCTGCCTGGATGGTTTTCTGTGATGAGCCGAAAGGACAGAAAGAGGGAGGAGTGAGCTCCCTCCCATATTGGGTCATACCAGGGGTTGTAACACAAACACATACTTATTTCCCTGGCTCAGCTGATAAAGGAGGAGAAGCCTGTGGCATAGTGGCTAAAACTCTTGCCTAGTGTATAATATAGGCCAGGTTCGAATCCCAGTAAGGGTATGGCTAGCTGATGAGAGCTAAATAGCTCGAAATGGATCTATACTAGTCTCCCTTTATTTTATCAGCACAAATACAACACACACACACACACACACACACACACACACACACACACACACACATATATATATATATATATAGTTTTTGGCTTAATTACTTTTCTTGCTTTCTAACCATTCATACCAATTATTCCAGATTTCGTAATATTCCGATTCCTCTTTATCTTTTAATTTTAGAGTTAATTTGTCCATCGCTAGGCAGTTTTTTTTTTATCATTAATTCGTCTGGGGTGGGGTGGGGTAGTAATTTGTTTCCAGTATTGAGCGAAAGCAATTCTAGCTGTAGTTAGAAGATGCGTTAGTAAATATTTGATTTGTGTGTGTGTGTGTGTGTGTATTTCCCTTTGATTATTCCAGTGACGTGCGATGAGGTTTATGGCTGGTGAGGCTGGTGACGTCATCAGAAAGGTGGGGAATTCTTAACAAGGCACTGGCTACGACTCGGTTTCCAGGGTCCTTTCGTGAGTGAGCTGGCAGGGAAACGGTAGCCGACGGTCCGAAAACGCCGTCGCACTTTCTGCTTTCGCGAGCAACTTCCCGTAAACTTGCCATTGCTCAGTGCGAGGAAGGGAGCTGCTTGCGCATGTGCATTCGCCCTGGAACATGAGCTCCGGCGTCAGAACCCGACAGAAGGCGGGGAATGGGACCACGTGTACAGGAGGGAAGCTGAGGCTAGAGGAGCCTCCTGCACCTCCCTCTGTCCTGCACATGTGGTCCTATTCCCCGCCTTCCTGAGTCAACATGAAGGGGACCGTAGCTCGCGCAGTCCCATTCCCCAAGGCTCCTCAGCGCCTTTTCCCTTTCCCCTTTTTTTTTCATGATGAGAGCGGTGAGGCTCTGCCTCCCCTGACCGCACGTCCCTGGATTATTCCCAGCAAGAAGGTTTCGGGTTTATATTTTATTTGTTCTCTCGTGATTTCTTGTACCCGTTTCCAATTTTTTTCCAAATATTTTTGTGATTCCGGGCAAGACCACCACATATGATAGAAGGTCCCTTGTTGTTTTTTTTTACATTTCCAGCAGGTCGGTTTCAAATCTCAGCTCCTCTTTCAACATGCCGCCTGCTCCAGTAAAGTGAGGAAGACAAGCTGTCGCCAGAGGGTGCTGCGCCCTCTCTCTCTCTCTCTTGAGCCGGGTGGCACTCCTTGGAAAGCAAATTGGCTGGGTTCGGGCTGAGATGTCCCTGTTTTGTTCTACCGTCAATGGCCTGGATCAAAGGTCAACCTGCCTGCCATTCTGACCCTGCAGTCCACTTCAGAAACCATGGGCACACCTTGGCACAGTTCCCCCGGGCACCGCCTGCATTTCAAGCTGGGTGCAAAGAGGCTCCTGTTTCTGCAGAACCCAGCCCTGGCGCACTCATTTGGAAGTGGGTGCCTGCTGTTGTGGCCAGCGGGCAGCAGATCTGGCAGCAGATTCAAACAGTGAGGAGGTTGGGGAGGAACATGGGCCAGTCCTGGGGTCTGGGGAAGGCTCTGATGTGGGCTCTGTGTTGGAGGCAGAGAAGAGACGAGGGCTATCCAACATGGCTCAGTTCTCCCCTTAAGCCTCCTCCTCCACCCCAATTCCTGGGTCTTTGCACTTTGGAAAAAGAAGAGCAACTAAGATGACTAAAGGCCTGGAGACTAAAACAAATGAAGAACGGTTGCAGGAATTGGGTGTTGTGGCCCGCCAGTGGAGCTGGCAGCAGATTCTAACAGGAGGTTGGGGAGGAACATGGGCCAGTCCTGCAGTCTGGGGAAGGCTCTGATGAAGACTCTGTGTCGGAGGCAGAGTGGGGGCCCTGCTGCCTTCGTAGACGGAGATCAGTGAGGCAGAAGAACAGCTGGAGCCTGTTCCCAGTGTGCGTATGCGCAGAGTTGCCAGACGAAGGGAACCGCTAAGGAACAGGGATCGACTTGGGAGTAAGGCCACAGGTGGACAATGAATGACCCCTCCATTCAGGAGTGAAAGGGGAGTAGAATTTGCAGGAGACAATTCGTTTGCTTAATTGGTTTGCGACTCTTCGAGGCTCCTTGCCAAGTTCTGCAGATATCGGCCTGGCAGCTCTCCAAGCCAGAGAAGGTCTGTGACTGTAAATCCAAGGATTGACTTGGGAGTAAGGCCACAGGTGGATGGTGAATGGCGCCTCCCATAGGGAATAAAAGAGGAGCGAAAGGGGTGTGGAGTTTGCAGGAGACAAGTCGTTCATTCCTGCATTCTTGCCAAGTATTACGGCGTCTGAAAGATCTCGGCCTGGCCACTCTCCGAGCCTGATAAAATTAGGTAATTGTGAGCTATCTTGAAAGACTGTGGGCTGGGACACAGAGAGGAATTCACTGTCGATTAAATAAAAGGGATTTATCAGGACGAGGACTCAGCTTCTGGGAAAGCCTGGGTCAGAACAGGCATCTTAGCAGTGTTCTCAGTTCCGAAGAAAAACACTTCTGAAAGGTTATCATCAGGAATCACAGAAAGAATTCCTTGCCAGCTAGGAAACTGGAAAAAACTGGAGGCTTCAAAATCTCCTGTCAAAAAAACAAATTGTTCTGAGCCTCAGGATGAGGGGCAGGAGATCTTCCGGAGTGGAATTAGCACGCAAATGCACTCAAACAAGAAGATATTGTTCCGATTGTCTACTTTGGCTGAGCTAATAGATTTCATTTCAGGCACATTCGAAACTCATTAAAGTCACAACGCTTGCCCAGTCACGAAAGTTTATTTTAATAATGGTTTCGTGCCATTTGTTCAGGTGCCAAAGGGCGCATCCCGAGACCATCGCGAGCTGGAATTAATTCGTGCGGCGGATTAAGGCGGCGGTCCTTAACGGTTTTATACGGGGGTTCGTCGGTTTAGACCAGGGATCGGCAACCTTAAACAAAGAGCCAGACAAATCCTAATTGGAAGCCCCCCGTTCAATTCTGGAGCCAACCGGAAGTCCAGTTCCCCCACCATAGAGTCTCCTCCTAGCGCGGCCTCCTTTTTCCTCTACCTGTCCTAACCGAAAGCCCTATCAATTGTGGAGCCGACTGGAAGTCCGGTTCCCCCACCATAGAGTCTCCTCCTAGCGCGGCCTCCTTTTTCCTCTACCTGTCCTAACCGAAAGCCCTATCAATTGTGGAGCCGACCGGAAGTCCAGTTCCCCCACCATAGAGTCTCCTCCTAGCGCGGCCTCCTTTTTCCTCTACCTGTCCTAACCGAAAGCCCTATCAATTGTGGAGCCAACTGGAAGTCCGGTTCCCCCACCATAGAGTCTCCTCCTACCGCGGCATCCTTTTTCCTCTACCTGTCCTAAGCAAAATCCTTATCAATTGTGAAGCTGACCAGAAAACCCACCCCTTGCCCGGTACACCCTGCTTCCCTCCCCATACCAGAAGCTCCTCTCAAAATTGTGGTGCCGACCGATGACAGGGAGCCGCAGCAGAGGGATAAAAGAGCCACTTGCGGCTCCAGAGCCATGGGATGCTGCCCTTCAAGGATAGCCAAAGGCGGTTCGATGATTCCTTGGTGAACTTTGGATTTCTCTCTCTTCTTTCTTCCTTTTTTCCCTGGGCCAGGAGGGGCGCTTGAATCAAAAATGATCTGGGCTTGAATCAAAAAGGAAGAAAATCCCGTGCTGCCCTCCAGCCTCATGATTTAAACCAGCCGCTGAATCAAAGGCAAAGCATTACTCATGCCGAGATTCAGAAATGTCGTCAACCCGGAGAGGACTTTTTTTTTCCAGGAACACCCGTGTTCTTACTTCATTGCCAGAAAACAGCCAATTAATAAGCAATTTTGCAACCTGTAATTGAGAGCGTTCTTCCCTTTTTTAAAAACAACAACAACAACAACCACAAAAGCCGAGCTTTTGTGAACGTGGGTGGTTTTTCCTCACGGTCGTATATCAACTTGGTGGTTATAATAAGAGTCGGGGTGTTGAAAAAAGCCGGAGTCAGACTGGACAACTCAGAGCAAAGAAAGGAGAAGAGACCAACAGGAGGACTATGCTGTCCCCCAATGGGGGGGAGGGGGGGTTTCTGGCCATGGGAACTATCCGTGGCTGCCAAGATGACTCAGCCCTCTTCATCCTGGCTCTGGGGCAGCCTTCTGCCTCTTTCTTTGCACTTTTTAGTTCCTCAGCAGCCCGCCTTCATTGGCCCACGGGAAGACTTTTTAACTTCCAAGGAATTTAAGGCGTTGCACGTCAGGCTGAACCAACAGGTAAAGTTCTGAAGGCATGTTGGCTTGGGCTCAAGAAAGCAAGCCAAGCTTGTTGTACTGGACGTGTTCTTCACTCAACTGAAGTCTCCGTGTGGGTCATCAAGAGGCAGGTGTCCCTCCCCGCGGGCCTCTTCCGTTCCTCTCGTTCCCACGCTTTCGTCCATCACCACCTCGCCTGGTGGAGGGACTCGACCTGACTGACAGCCATCTCCGAGCCTCATTGGAGACACCCTCGGATCAGAAGGAAGTGAGCTCTGACGAAATCCCTGGCCCAGAAAGAAGCTCTTGGCCCTCATCCAAGAGACATCCGCCCTTAAAAACAGACCAGTGGGTACCTTCTTTGGGGAGATGGCTTGACTGTTGAAAGTGGGCAGATGGAGGCCAACCCAAGACCGGAATTCGGAAGGAAGGGTGGTCCTCTCAGTGAGAGAGGCAGAGAAGAAGGAAAATCCAGCTTAGATGATGAGAGGTTGTTGGGTGAATTGAGGTCCATCATTTCACTCAATGGAGTTGTTGTTGTTGTTGTTGTTGTTTTTGCTTGACAGAAGATCAAACAGATAAGGGGAAGCCTCCATTCCATTCTCAGCTCCTGGGTTCAAAATGCATCAGGCCCGGATCCTGAAGGGGGGGTTCTGACTTAGATCATGATCCCAAGATCATGAAGCCGACTCTTCGTCCCAATAAAACCCCCCTTTATTTAGGTTAAAGGGAATTCCTCTCCAGCAAAGTCCCAGCCACCAGTCTTTCAAGAGATTTCACAACTGCAGACCTTGATCAGGCTTGGAGAGCTGCCAGGCCGATATCTTCCAAACTCCATGCTGTAGCAGCAATTCCTTGGCCAGAAGTCAGGAACAGATCTTCCCCCGAATGAATTGAACTCATTGTCTCCTGCAAACTCCCCTCCCCTTTCGCTTGTCTTTATTCCTTATGGGAGGGGCCATTCACCGTCCACCTGTGGCTTTACTCCCGAGTCGGCCCTTGTTCCTTAGGTGTTCCCTTCTCCTGGCAACTCTGCACATGCGCACACTGGGAACAGGCTCCAGCTGTTCTTCTGCCTCACTGATGTCTGACTCCAAAGGCAGCTGATAACTGTCAGATGGCCCTGGCCCCCTCTCTGCCTCCGACACAGAGCCCTCATCAGAGCCTTCCCCAGACTCCAGGACTGGCCCATCTTCCTCCCCAACCTCTTCACTGTCTGAGTCTGCAGCCAGCTCCGCTGGCCGCTGGCAGGCCACAACAGAGTGATTGTCCCAAGGTGAGAGAGGCAGAGGAGAAGGAAAATCCAGCATAGAAGATCACAGGTTGTTGGGTGTATTGAGATCCAGCATTTCACTCAATGGGATGTTGGTTTTTTTGCTTGACAGAAGATCAAACAGGTAAGAGAAGCCTCCACCCCATTCCCAGCTCCTGGATTCAAAATGCATCAAAGCAGACCCAGGCCCAGATCCTGAAAGAGCTTCTTGGTCTGCTCACCCAAGTCTCCTTGCTGCACACGGAGACCCAAAGTAGAGAAGAACGGGACTTCTCGTTGCTCAAAATGGATGGGAACACCTGTCTCCTTTTAGAATAAAATAACCAAGTTGGAAGGGACCTTGGAGGTCTTCTAGTCCAACCCCCTGCTTCGGCAGGAAACCCTACACCACTTCAGACAAATGGATATCCAACATCTTCTTAAAAACTTCCAGTGTTGGAGCATTCACAACTTCTGGAGGCAAGTTGTTCCACTGGTTAATTGTTCTAACTGTTAGGAAATTTCTCCTTAGTTCTAAGTTGCTTCTCTCTTTGATGGGTTTCCACCCATTGCTTTTGTATGCCCTCAGGTGCTTTGGAGAATACTTGACTCCCTCTTCTGTGGAGCAGCCCTTGAGATATTGGAACACTGCTATCATGTCTCCCCTAGTCCTTCTTTCTATTAAACTAGACATACCCAGTTCCTGCAACCGTTCTTCATATGTTTTAGCCTCCAGTCCCCTAATCCTCTTTGTTGCTCTTCTCTGCACTCTTTCTAGAGTCTCCACATCTTTTCTACATTGTGGTGAACAGAACTGAATGCCGTATTCCAAGTGTGGCCTTACCAAGGCCTTATAAAGTGGTATCAACACTTCACGTGATCTTGATTCTATCCCTCTGTTGATGCAGCCTAGAACTGGGTTGGCTTTTTTGGCAGCTGCTGCACATGGCTGGCTTTTACCTGGGTAAGTCCCGGGGAGTGGGGGGTGGGGTGTGTGTCCCTGGAAGGTCTTCATCCAGGGAGCCGTCCAAGGAGGAGAAATGACACTCTGGACCTACCCAAAGTCTATAGCTGCCCGCTTGCATCCCCCTCCCCTCTATCGGCTTGGCTGGCATCTCCCTCTGGACTCACCTCAATGTCTGGGATGTTTTCGAACAGCTGGTGGGCGATGTCCTTGCACCCCTGCTGAAGCGCTTCCGGGGGCATCTCGTTGTCCGAATACCAATCCCGGTCGGCCGAGTGTGCGTAAGCGGCGCTCGGCGTGGCGTGGTTGACCCGGGTGGTGGTGACAATGCCCACAGATTTGCCTGCAGCCGGAGGAAGAAAAGACACATCAATCAATGATAGCAGTCTTCCAATATCTCAGGGGCTGCCACAAAGAAGAGGGAGTCAAACTATTCTCCAAGGCACCTGAGGGTAGAACAAGAAGCAATGGGTGGAAACTAATCAAGGAGAGAAGCAACTTAGAACTGAGGAGAAACTTCCTGACAGTGAGAACAATTAATCAATGGAACAGAAGTTGCCTCCAGAAGTTGTGAATGCCCCAACACTGGAAGTCTTTAAGAAGATGTTGGATAGCCATTTGTCTGAAGTGGTGTAGGGTTTCCTGCCTAAGCAGGGGGTTGGACTAGAAGGCCTCCAAGGTCCCTTCAAACTCTACTATTATATTGTATTGTATTGTATTGTATTGTATTGTATCCCTGCCGCCACGAAGGGTATTGGGTCTCTTGAACACAAAGGAGACCTCTTGTCCCCCCTGGGAGGATGCCAGGCGTGGGAAGGGCTCCTGGATGCGATGCCAACCCTTTTCTTGGCTTCTCGGCTAAATCAACTCCTTCTCTCCAAGGGGTTCGGCCTTTCGGAAAGTTTATCAAGTTGGATGAAGTGTTTTTAAAAATATTTTAGCTAAACTTTGCCCTGCTGGTGGTCTATCTCGCTACATTCTGCGCCCGTGGAAAGAACAATGGGGCTCTGTCCTCTCCTTAGCCTCCCCTCCTCTTCCCCACGCCGTGGAAGATGGAGGGGGTGGGAAAAAAAAGTTCCAACATTTATTGTGGTTACTGATTTTTGAGTCTGCATTAAATGAAACTCTGATGAAGACAGCTGTGCCCGACCTGGGCAGTGGGAAGTGTCAAGCTCTAACCTTTGAATGCCAGTTAGTTAATAAGTCCCTGCGAGCATTTAACTAAAGATTTAATGTTTATCTCGCCTCTGAAATTTGGCTGTGCAGAGTGCACAGAATCCTGTTTTAAAAGGTTTTCTTTTTTAAAAAAAAAGGAAGAAGAAGCACCAAGCGAAATATTTCTTTACCAGCAAAGAAAGTGAGATCTTTCCTTGTTTTGTTTTGTTTTTTGTATCCTCGAGGAATATTTCCTTGGTTCAGGCAGCCACATTCTTGGCAGATTGCGGGTCTGTGGCTTAGTGTCCTGGGCGCCCCCTCCCCACGGTTTAACAGACTTCGGTGGTCGTGCCTTTAATGCCGCGCATTAATTCAGCCAGGGGTGCCTTATTCAGCCAGCACGCTTCTAAAGCCTTGGCTGTTTTCATGCCAAGATTGGAGGTGCTAAACTTTCTCCCGGGGGTATGAGCTATTTTCTGCAAATCGTAACACTTCGTTGGGAAAAAAGGCCTCCTTCCCGATTTCGTTTTTATCAAACAACTGCAAGGTATCTGCGCATACCAGAAGTGTGCAAGCCAGGTGAAGTAATTCCTCTGAAAATCTCAAACTATCTCAGCGCCGGACCTCACTGTAACAGCATTGCCAAAAAGGCATGAAGAGTTGTTAACCTAATCTTCGGAAGAGTCTTCTCCGGTAACATTGTACTGCAAACTAGGACATACAAAACCTTTGCCAGACCAATTCTCGAATACAGCTCATCCGCCTGGAATCCACACTGTTTAACAGATAATAATACAATTGAGAGAGTCCAGAGGCATTTCATGAGTAGAATCCTCCGCTCCTCTGCTCGCAATAGAATCTCTTATACCACCAGGCTTGAAATGTTGGGCTTGCACAACATAGAACTACACTAAGGTCTGACCTAAGCATAGTACACAAAATTATCTGCTACAACGTCCTACCTGTCAATGACTACTTCAGCTTCAACTTCAATAATACACGGGCAAACAATCAATACAAACTCAAGGTAAACCGCTCCAAACTCGATTGCAGAAAATACGACGTCAGCAACAGAGGGGTCAACGCCTGGAATTCCCTACCCGACTCCGTTGTTACATCCTCAAACCTCCCTAACTTCAACCTTAAACTGTCTACCGTCGACCTCACCCCATTCCTAAGAGGTCTGTAAGAGGGTGTGTATAAGCGCACCAGCGTGCCTACCGTCCCTGTCCTACTATCCCCATTTATTCGTGCCCATTTCCTTTGTTCGTGTCCATGTTTATACTGGTACCTGTTATCTCGTACACGGCTAGGAATCCTGCTCAGCTGGATTGTACCATTCCCCCGTGTGGATTTCACGGGTGTCTCCGTGTCTAGAAAGCCCCTCATTCTCATCCTTGTTTCCCTTGAGCCGATTACTTCCTTCCCACCCTTTAGCAGTGTGCAGCAGCTGCCAAAAAAGCCAACCCAGTTCTAGGCTGCATCAAGAGAGGGATAGAATCAAGATCACGTGAAGTGTTAATACCACTTTATAAGGCCTTGGTAAGGCCACACTTGGAATACTGCATCCAGTTTTGGTCGCCACGATGTAAAAAAGATGTGGAGACTCTAGAAAGAGTGCAGAGAAGAGCAACAAAGATGATTAGGGGACTGGAGGCTAAACCATATGAAGAACGGTTGCAGGAACTGGGTATGTTTAGCTTAAGAGAAAGAAGGACCAGGGGAGACCTGATAGCAGTCTTCCCATATCTCAGGGGTTGCCACAAAGAAGAGGGAGTCAAGCTATTCTCCAAGGCACCTGAGGGTAGAACAAGAAGCAATGGGTGGAAACTAATCAAGGAGAGAAGCAACTTAGAACTGAGGAGAAACTTCCTGACAGTTAGAACAATGAATCAGTGGAACAGAATTTGCCTCCAGGAGTTGTGAATGCCCCAACACTGGAAGTCTTTAAGAAGATGTTGGATAGCTATTTGTCTGAAACGGTATAGGGCTTCCTGCCTAGGCAGGGGGTTGGACTAGAAGACCTCCAAGGTCCTTTCCAACTCTGCTATTGCTATTGCATTATTATTATTGTATTTACTGGAAGCTATTAAGCAATGGCCTTTACAACTCTTGGCTTCGATCCAGCTGCTAATCTGGGATTCACGTAGCCAGAAAGGAGATGCCCTGAAAGTCTTCCTCACCATTGTTCTCAGGCTCCCTGAGAGCATGAAGCAATCTCTTTGTCCCAACAACAACAAAAAAACCCAAACCTTTTTTTAATTGACTGTCAATTCTGCTCATTCACATCCAGCAAAGTCTTTGGAGGGAGGATTTACAGTCACAGACCTTCTCTGGCTTGGAGAGCTGCCAGGCTGATATCTGCAAAACTTAGCCAGGAGTCTCGAAGAGTCACGAACCAATTAAGTGAACTAATGTTCTCCTGCAAACTCCACTCCCCTTCCGCTCCTCTTTTATTTCCTCTGGGAGGGGCCATTCATTGTCCACCTGTGGCTTTACTCCCAAGTCGACCCCTGTTCCTTAGCTGTTTCCTTCGTGTGGCAACTCTGCGCATGGGCACACTGGGAACAGGCTCCAGCTGTTCTTCTGCCTCACTGATGTCTGACTCCGAAGGCAGCTGATAACTGTCAGACGGCCCTGGCCCCATCTCTGCCTCCGACACAGAGCTCTCATCAGAGCCTTCCCCAGACTCCAGGACTGGCCCCATCTTCCTCCCCAAACTCCTCACTGTCTGAATCTGTTGCCAGCAGATTAACCAGTGCAAGGAGTGAGAGTTCTGCTTATGGGAAGCCGAGTTGCCAGCAGGGCCACAGATTCTGGGAACGCCCCCCCCCCCAGCCAGGAACCAGCCTCTGGGATAATCCAGGATCATTCCTTCTGAGAATTCCTGCTTTGTGTCCAATGAGCTTCTGTAACCAGGGTGCCTTTCACCCCATCTTCTTCCCTGTCTTCTTCCCTGTTCTTCCGCCTCTGTTCTGATGTCTGACTCCGAAGGCAGCGGATAACTGTCAGACGGCCCTGGCCCTCTCTCTGCCTCCAACACAGAGCCCTCATCAGAGCCTTCCCCAGACTCCAGGACTGGCCCATGTTCCTCCCCAACCTCCTCACTGTCCGAATCTGCTGCTAGCTCCGCTGGTGGGCCACAACAACCCTTTTTAAAGCTTCTGCAATCACAATCCTCCTTTCCCTGACACCTCTTGGTTTCCTCTTGCAAAGCTGGGTCCCTTAATTTCAGAGTTGGGTGGTGGTTAACCGCAGGAACAGACTGAGAACAAGGAGCTGCAGGGCAGGAAGCTGGTTGCAGGAGAGACGTCGTGCAGGGATGATTCGAGCGTGCCGAAGCACCTGCTCCTCCCTTTGTGGGCAGGGATTCCCTCCGCCTTCCCCAACGAGTCTGTGGGTTGAACCTCAGCCCTTCCTGTCCGGGGCTTCTGCCGCCAACTGAGGGTGGATCCATTGCGCAGCTCAGACGCCACCGAGCACGGGTGAAAAGGCCACGTTCCACACGTCACCACCTCCTCCCGGTCCCCAAGTTCAATGCCATCCTCACCCCTTTGGAGGAAGGTCAAGTTTTTCTATCCTTCCTTCCGGTGTCTGGACCAACTCTGGATTTGGTTTCCAAAGGAGCCTTTACGAGAAACTGTGCCAAGTTAGGCACTCTGGACTTTCCCATTGGGGGAACTGCCAAGGACACCCAAGGCTGCCCGCAGATTGGGCAAATCTCTTCCGCTGTCTGAATCCTCTGCGGACTTCCTTCACCAACCCAGTCTTGCGGCCCGCCAGCAGGCAGCAAATCTGGCAGCAGATTGGGACAGTGAGGAGGTTGGGGAGGAACATGGGCCAGTCCTGGAGTCTGGAGAAGGCTCTGATGAGGGCTCTGTGTCAGAGGCAGAGACGGGGCCAGGGCCGTATGCCAGTTATCAGCTGCCTTCAGAGTCAGACATCAGTGAGGCAGAAGAACAGCTGGAGCCTGTTCCCACAGTGTGCGCATGCGCAGAGTTTCCAGACGAAGGGAACATCTAAAGAACAGTCGTGGACGCGGGAGTAAGGCCACAGGTGGACAATGACTGGCCCCTCCCAGAGGAAATAAAAGAGGAGCGAAAGGGGAGTGGAGTTTGCAGGAGGCAATTCGTTTGCTTCATTGGTTCGTGACTCTCTGAGTCTCCTTGCCAGGTTCTGCAGATCTCAGCCTGGCAGCTCTCCAAGCCAGATAAGGTCTGTGACCGTGAATCCTCCCTCGAAAGATCTGGGTGAGCGGAATTCACAGCAAATTAATGAAAGGGTTTTTTTTGTTGGGACGAGGAGTTTGCTTCGTGCTCTTGGGAAGCCTCGGTCAGAACACCTGGTGCCTTCCACCCAATTGGATTCTGGTGTGCTTAAGCCACCCTTCACTAGAAGGCAGCTGACAGAAGGAAGCAGACGTGGCACTGAAATTGTGGGCGCAGGCTTGGCTGGGATGTCTGGAGGCAGGCGGCTGCTTCCGAGCCCCCCTTTATCAAACAAGCTTGGGCCTTACGGTGCCAAAGGCATAGGGGCTATTCAGGCACCCCCTTTTCCCCAAGCCATCATCCCCTCCCTTTCTTACAGGGATCTTTGTCATCTCTGGCTCCCTGGCTCCTTAGCACGTGTGTGTGTGTGTGTGTGTGTGTGTACGTCGTACCCTTTGCACAACCTTAGCCGTAGCCTTATTTGCCACTCCTTGGCGATTTCAAAACACACCCGGGCAGCCACTCCTTTGCACGGCGGAAAACAGCTTTAAGGAAGAGCTTAAACCACTAGGCATTTTGTCACCAGAGTCCGGCACGTTCTAGAGGCCCGTGAGAAGCACCTTGGGTCAGGAATACAAACATGCCAGGGGCCCATTTCACCATCCTGTTTCCTGGTCCGCTGGCAGCGCCACCTCATCTCAAGGAAGACGAGCCCAGCCCTTTCGAAAGCTAATTGTTTTTATCAAGCACCTTTTGGGCTGCCAGCCAACGGGGACCCGTTCCAAGCACACCTATCCTCAAACTTTCGCAAGACCTGAAGTTCAACCCTTCTCAAGACCTCCATTCTCTCCACACAGGTCCTATTCAGGAGGGACCAGAGACGTAGGTTGCTCCTCAATTCGGCCCGGATCACGTGAACCGGGAGTAGCAGTGGCGGGAAGCTCCGCCCACCTGCCTGGATGCTTCTGCGCAGGCGCAAAAGCATCGCGCCTCCCCCGAACCGGTAATAAAAAAAAAAATTGGCAACCCACCAGTGGGAGGAGCCTTGCCTGGAAGCCAGACCGCTCGTCCCGTGCTCTGTCAACCATCTCAAATCCACCGAGATCAGTGATGGCTAACGTTTTTACCGTCGCGTGCCGAAAGCCCGCACCCATAATGCAATGCAAGTGTGACACACACACACACACGCTGTCCCTGCAGCCTCCTGGGAGTAAACACAGGCCGCAAGGGGGGGCTGCGCTGCACCCCCACGCTTCTCCCACCCCCTGCATGCACGCACCTCTCCCACATGCGCCCCCTCCCACCACACATCTGCGGCAGAGACCCGAAAATCAACGGGCTGATGGGAGGCATGCATGCATGCGCGGGGTTGGGGGGGAGTGCAGGGGAAGCGGCGTGGCGGCCCTTGTGGTACGTGTTTGCTCCCAGGAGGCTGCAGGAAGGCCTACTAGGCTCAAAATGGGGCCTTGGGGGGGGGGCATGCACTGGGAGGCCGGGGGAGCGCGGGGGGGGGTGTTGTCGCACAAGCATTGCATTTTCTCACCTGCAGCTTTCGCCCACTTGAGTATGGAGGTCACTTCGTTGCCGGCCGTCGTGTTACATTGGGACCGCCTCACGGCGGCGCTGACCCCCACGGTGCCTTCGTTGGCCTTGACGCCGCATAAGTAAGCCGTGGCCGTGCCCGCGCTGTCCGGCACCTGTGCATTGGTGTTGTAGGTCTGCCAGAAAGAAAGGATTGTAAAACGGCGGGTGATTCCCTTGTAGGAAATGCTTCTTCCCACCACACGGATGTAGCAACGGTTGTGGGGTACGGCTCTGCGCGCCAGCCTTCATGGCTACCAACTGGGGTCTGAAAGGTGTGATCCCTCCTTGGCCAAACAACCATCAACAATTTTACAATACAATACAATGCAATAGACAGATGGCTATCCAACATCTTCTTAAAGACTTCCAGTGTTGGAGCATTCACATCTTCTGGAGGCAAATTCTGTTCCACTGATTAATTGTTCTAACTGTCAGGAAATTTCTCCTCAGTTCCAAGTTGCTTCTCTCCTTGATTAGTTTCCAACCATTGCTTCTTGTTCTACCCTCAGGTGCCTTGGAGAATAGTTTGACTCCCTCTTCTATGTGGCAACCCCTGAGAAATTGGAACACTGCTATCATGTCTCCCCTAGTCCTTCTTTCTATTAATTAATTGTATTATTTTTATTATTTTTATTTTTATTATTTTTATTTTTATTAATTTTATTTTTATTGATTTTATTTCTATTAATTTTATTAATTTTATTAGTTTTATTAGTTTTATTAATTTTATTAATTTTATTAATTTTATTAATTTCATTAATTTTATTAATTTTATTATTTTCATTTCTATTAATTTTATTAATTTTATTATTTTATTACTTTTATTATTTTTATTTTTATTGATTTTATTAATTTAATTTTGTTATTATTAATTTTATTAATTTGTATTAATTTTATTAATTGTATTAGTTTTAATTAATTTTATTAATTTTAATAAATGAATTAATTTTAATTCCTCTTATGTGATCGACCTGCGCAGAAGCAAAAAAATATTGGACTAAAATACATACGCGGCCTGGAAGAGTTAAAACCTGAAATATTCCTGCAGGGGATTTTACCGGAAAATTATACTAAAGAAAATGCATATTTGATTATTCGTGTTATAACAGCAGCTAGGATTGTATTTACACAAAATTGGAGAAGCGAAGAGGTTGCGACAGAGGAGAAGTGGATTAGGGAAATAATAGAATGTGCAGAGATGGCAATCAAAGGGGGAGAAGAAATGGATTATTTTACAATTTGGGAATCTTTTTATCGGTGGTTAGAGAATAGACATAAGAATTAATAGTAAAAGAAGTTATCCAAAGTATAGAAAATGTATTAGTATTTAATATAATTAATAGGGTTAAATAAATCACAATTGGATTGTTATAATATTAGATACTTAAGGTATTGGAAATTAAGCCAAGAGGAGATTAAATAATGAATGTCTTTTATTGTATATTTTAATGTTGGCACAAAATCTTTGTACCCGGACGACACACTGGTTAGTGGAAAGTGGAGTGTTTATATAAAAATAAAATTAAAAAACCATTATTAAAAAAAAACAATTTTAATTTCTCCGGCTCTTTTCATTGCCCATTTAAGGTGGCTGCCAACGCTTGCAAGCCAATGGCCTAGCTACGAACATGTCTGAACTTTGCCTAGAACCTGGTGTTCCAACATTTTAACAAAAAAATTGATATCAATATCCTCTCCCTTCCTGTCTGTGGGACTTTTTGTGCGGACGAGAGGGACGGAGTTGGCAAAGCAAGGCGGAGGTTGCGAAATATCCCTCCTTTGAGCAAGCAAGCGTGACCCGTCCATTGTGATACAGCTTCAGATTTTAAAACACTTGCAGGGAAGGGGAGTTGAAGGAAAGCCAAAATCGGAGGTGGGATATTTGACCTGGGAAAGATTGTTCCATCTCTTCTCTCTTGTGGCTCCCTCCTGGTAAGCTTTGCCGTTTCCATAAAGGTAAAGGTTCCCCGCGCCCATATGCGCTAGTCGTTCCCGACTCTAGGGGGCGGTGCTCATCTCCGTTCCAAAGCCGAAGAGCCACCGCTGTCCGAAGCACATCAATTTTAACAGCATCTGTACAAGTATAGTGTAAAATGTAACACTACAAACAGTGTACATTGTCTGCACTGTTTGCTGTTTGTTGCAAGGAGGCAAATTGCTAGGAGGAAGAGGCAGATATTTTTCCTTGTTTTCCTCTCCCAAAGCTAGTTGCTTCTTATACTTCGGAGTGTCTTATACTCTGAAAAATACGATAGTCATTCCTGACTCTAGGGGGCAGTGCTCATCTCCGTTTCAAAGCCCAAGGGCCAGCGCGGTCCGAAGACGTCTCCGTGGTCATGTGGCCGGCATGACTCAACGCCAAAGGGGCACAGAACGCTGTTCCTTTCCCACCAAAGGGGGTCCCTATTTTTCTACTTGCATTTTGACGTGCTTTCGAACGGCTAGGTTGGCAGAAGCTGGGACGAGTCACGGGAGCTCACTCCGTTACACGGCGCGAGGGATTCGAACCGCCGAGCTTTCTGATCGACAAGCTCAGTGTCTTAGCCCCTGAGCCACCGCATCACTAATTGCCATTTCCATAATCCCATCCGAAATGGGGGTGGGGTGGGGGTTTGACCCACCAAGGGAAGTATTGCGTGACTCTTCCCAGAGATCAGCCAGAGGCAGCCTGGCTGTCATCACTTAGGCAAGACAAAAACCAAAATGACACATATAGACTGGGTGAAACCAGGCTTAATAGCAGCAACTGTGAGAGGGATCTTGGAGTCTTAGTTGACATTCAGCTAAATATGAACTAGACGTGTGCAGCGGCAGCCAAAAAAGCCAATGCAATCCTCAATTGCATTAACAGAGGGATACAAGCAAGATCAAGGGAAGTACTAATACCACTCTAAAAGGTTTTAGTAAAACCACATTTAGAAAACTGCATCCAGTTTTGGTCCCCACACTATAAAAAAGATGTGGAGACAGAAAACTCAGATCACAAAAATGAACAAGAAAATCTGTTTGACATAAATGGTTCGAAATTATTAATTGAACTCATATGCTGACTATATATTACTATTTAGCAATGAATTTTGTGTAAATGTATTTTATGAGTATGGAGGGAGGGGGCACCTACTGCACATCGCAACTGCCAAAATTTGTAACCATTCCACCACCTTTTTCCCTATTATTTTTCAAAAACCAATAAAACTTCGTTTTAAAAAAAAAGATGTGGAGACTCTAGAAAGAGTGCAGAGAAGAGTAACCAAGAGGATGAGGGGACTGGAGGCTAAAACATAACAATGAACGGTTGAAGTGGGCCTGGCTGGTCTAGTGAAGAGAAGGACCAGGAGAGGCAGGATATTCCAATATTTGAGGGGTTCCCACAGAGAAGAGGGGCTCAAGCTATTTTCCAAGGCACCCAAAGGTCAGACAAGGAATAATGGATGGAAACTGATCAAGGAGCGATTAGAAATAAAGAGGAATTTCCTGAAAGGGAGAGCATCAACCCATGGATCAGAAGTTGCCTTCAGAAGTTGTGGGAGCTTCATCCCTGGAAGCTTTCAAGAAGAGACTGGACTGCCATCTGTCAGCAATGGCGTAGGGTCTCCTGCTTGGGCAGGGGGTTGGACTAGATGACCGACAAGGTTCCTTCCAACTCTGATCATCTGAATCTGATTAGGGGCCTGAAGGCTAAAACATGCAATGAACGGTTGCAGGAACTGGGCCTGGCTAGTCTAGTGAAGAAAAGGACCAGGGGAGACAGGATAGCAGCCTTCCAATATTTGAGGGGATGCACAGAGAGGAAGGGGATCAAGCTATTTTCCAAAGCCCCTCGAAGGCCAAAGAAGCAACAATGGATGGAAACTGATCAAGGAGAGACTCAACCTGGAAATAAGGAGGAACTTTCTGACAGGGAGAACAATCTACCCATGGAGCAGAAGTTGCTTCAGAAGTCGTGGGAGCTTCATCCCTGGAAGCTTTCAAGAAGAGACTGGGCTGCCATCTGTCAGGAATGGTGTAGGGTCTCCCGCTGGGGCGGGGAGAGGGTTGGACTAGATGACCTCCAAGGTCCCTTCCAACTCTGTTAATCTGTTAAACCTGCAGCCCCAGGACTGGCTTCCCAGCCTCTCTCTCTCTCTTATCTCTCTCTTCTCTCTCTCTCTCCTCTCTCTCTCTCTCTCTCTCTCTCATTTCTCTCTCTCTCTCTCTTCTCTCTCTTTTCTCTCTCTTTTCTCTCTCTCTCTCTCTCTTCTGAGGACTGCCCTATCAATCTGCCCTATCACTGTTTCAGGAGGGAAAAGAGCCGGGAGAAGGAACCAGGGTGTGACGTTGGGTCCCTTAATCCACCCCAGCCAGTCTTAAGCGCGTGATGGCAGAGTAACAGGTTCCTGGGTAAATTCCCCGGGCGCTGACCTTGTGTCTTTTCGCTCTGCGACTTGCCGGCATCCTCCCTCTTTGCCTACCGAGATCGCTTTTGTCTTTTCTGGGAAGCAGCCTTGCTTCCTTCAGGCTGTGGAAGATTGGCATCTCGTGCCCACGGGGATTTGCTTGTCTTCTGGTGCCCGGTCTCTCTCTCTCTCTCCTTCTCTTTCTGTCCTTCTTTCCGTCTCCTCTCTCTTTCCTTCCTTCTCCTCTCTCTTTCCTTCCTTCTCTCTCTGTCCTTCCTTCTCCTCTCTCTCTCCTTTCTTTTCTCTCTCGGCTCTCTCTCTCCTTCTGTCTCTCCCTCTCTCTCTCCTCTCTCTCTTTCCCTCTCTGTCCTTCTTTCTCTGTGTCCTTCCTTCTCTCCCTCTCTCTCCACTCTCTCTCTTTCTCTCTCTGTCCTTCTTTCTCTCTGTCCTTCCTTCTCGCCCTCCCTCTCTCTCCTCTCTCTCTTTCCCTCTCTGTCCTTCTTTCTCTCTGTCCTTCCTCCTCCTCTCTCTTTCTTTTCTTCTCTCTCTCTCCTTCTTTCTCTCTGTCCTTCCTTCTCCTCTCTCCTTTCTTCTCTCTCTCTCCTCTCTCTCTCTTTCCCTCTGTCTTTCTTTCTCTCTTTCTTTCCTTCTCGTCTCTCTTTCTTTTCTTCTCTCTCTCCCCTCTCTCTGTCCTTCCTTCTCTCTGTCCTTCCTTCTCCTATATCTCTCCTTTCTTCTCTCTCTCCTCTCTCTGTCCTTCCTTGTGTCCCTCCCTCCCTCTCTCTCCTCTCTCTCCTTCCTTCGCTCTCTGTCCTTCCTTCTCTCTGTCCTTCCTTCTCCTCGCTCTCTCTTCTTCTCTCTCTCCCCCCTCTCCTTCCTTCTCTCTTTCCTTCCTTCTCCTCTCTCTCTCCTTCCTTCTCTCCCTCCCTCCCTCCCTCTCCCTCCTCTCTCTCTTCTTCGTTCTCTGCCCACACCATAACATGAGCTAACCTCGGGGTTCCCGCTGCCCTGCCAGCCTCTCCCTCTGGGCCGGGGTCCGTATGCGTCACCTGGAGCCTTGCCAACTTCTGGGGAGGTTTCCCGGGAACGGGCGAGGCACACGTCTTGGGACTCTTCCTCTTTCGGCTTCCCTTCCTCCTCCACCCATCAGCAGCCGCCAGCCTGAAGGAAGATGGGGCCTTCCTTACCTTAGAGAGCGCCACGAACGGAAAGCGGTCCATTTCCAATATGGTTTCCTCGCCTGTCCTCCGCTGCAGCTGACCTTTCAGGATACGAGCGGCTGTCACAGTGGAGATGCCCATCCCTGGCGAAGGAGAGTCTGGGTGAGCCTTGCCCACCAGTTAAGAGATTCCCCCTGTTGCCCCTGGCTGGCGCTGCCTCGGTTTCCCCATCAAACCACAGCAACATGGCCGCCCAGGAGCCTTGAGGGTCTCTAGCTGAGAAACGCAGCCAGGACGTTCCTGTACATCCCAAAATGTCATCCGTGTCAATCTGGTTGAGGAGGGGGAAATTGGGGGGGGGGGCATTCACCTGACGGGCATTTCCACAAGTTGTGGAATTCAATCAATCAATCAATCAATCTCTCTTTCTCTCTCTCTCTCTCTCTCTCTCTCTCTCATTCTCTCTCTCAGGGTTGTTGTAGGGAAAAAAGGAGGAGGAACTACGCTCCACGCCTTCAAGTTGTTTATAAAAATAATAACAGCAGGTTTTTTAAAAAAAAAAGTTTGGAGAAGTTTCTCTGGGAGGACCAGGGATGAAATTCAGCAGATTCTGACAGGTTCGGGAGAACGGGTAGCGGAAATTTTGAGCGTTTTGCAGTATCCTTCCCCTGGAGTGGGGAGGGAATGGGGATTTTGCAGTATCCTTCCCCTGGAGTGGGGAGGGAATGGGGATTTTGCAGTATCTTTCCCCTGGAGTGGGGAGGGAATGGGGGTTTTGCAGTATCTTTCCCCTGGAGTGGGGAGGGAATGGGGATTTTGCAGTATCCTTCCCCAGGAGTGGGGAGGGAATGGAGATTTTGCAGTATCCTTCCGCTGGAGTGGGGAGGGAATGGGGGTTTTGCAGTATCCTTTCCCCAGGAGTGGGGAGGGAGTGGGGATTCTGCAGTATCCTTTCCCAGGAGTGGGGAGGGAATGTGGATTTTGCAGTATCCTTTCCCCAGGAGTGGGGAGGGAGTGGGGATTTTGCAGTATCCTTCCCCTGGAGTGGGGAGGGAATGGAGATTTTGCAGTATCCTTCCCCTGGAGTGGGGAGGGAATGGGGATTTTGCAGTATCTTTCCCCTGGAGTGGGGAGGGAATGGGGGTTTTGCAGTATCCTTTCCCCAGGAGTGGGGAGGGAATGGAGATTTTGCAGTATCCTTCCGCTGGAGTGGGGAGGGAATGGGGGTTTTGCAGTATCCTTTCCCCAGGAGTGGGGAGGGAGTGGGGATTCTGCAGTATCCTTTCCCAGGAGTGGGGAGGGAATGTGGATTTTGCAGTATCCTTTCCCCAGGAGTGGGGAGGGAGTGGGGATTCTGCAGTATCCTTTCCCAGGAGTGGGGAGGGAATGTGGATTTTGCAGTATCCTTTCCCCAGGAGTGGGGAGGGAGTGGGGATTCTGCAGTATCCTTTCCCAGGAGTGGGGAGGGAATGTGGATTTTGCAGTATCCTTTCCCCAGGAGTGGGGAGGGAATGGGGATTTTGCGGTATCCTTTCCCTGGAGTGGGGAGGGAATGGATATTTTGCAGTATCCTTTCCCAGGAGTGGGGAGGGAATGGGGGTTTTGCAGTATCCTTTCCCAGGAGTGGGGAGGGAATGGGGGTTTTGCAGTATCCTTTCCCCAGGAGTGGGGAGGGAGTGGGGATTCTGCAGTATCCTTTCCCTGGAGTGGGGAGGGAATGGGGATTTTGCAGTATCCTTTCCCCAGTAGTGGGGAGGGAATGGGGATTTTGCAGTATCCTTCCCCTGGAGTGGGGTGGGAATGGATATTTTGCAGTATCCTTTCCCAGGAGTGGGGAGGGAATGGGGATTTTGCGGTATCCTTCCCCCAGAGTAGATTTTCAGCACTGGGGGAAGGATACTGCAAAAGCTCCTTTCCCCAGGAGTGGGGAGGGAATGGGGGTTTTGCAGTATCCTTTCCCCAGGAGTGGGGAGGGAATGTGGATTTTGCAGTATCCTTTCCCCAGGAGTGGGGAGGGAATGGGGATTTTGCGGTATCCTTTCCCTGGAGTGGGGAGGGAATGGGGATTTTGCAGTATCCTTTCCCCAGGAGTGGGGAGGGAATGGAGATATTGCAGTATCCTTCCCCTGAAGTGGGAAGGGAATGGGGGTTTTGCAGTATCCTTTCCCCAGGAGTGGGGAGGGAGTGGGGATTCTGCAGTATCCTTTCCCAGGAGTGGGGAGGGAATGGGGATTTTGCGGTATCCTTTCCCTGGAGTGGGGAGGGAATGGATATTTTGCAGTATCCTTTCCCAGGAGTGGGGAGGGAATGGGGGTTTTGCAGTATCCTTTCCCAGGAGTGGGGAGGGAATGGGGGTTTTGCAGTATCCTTTCCCCAGGAGTGGGGAGGGAGTGGGGATTCTGCAGTATCCTTTCCCTGGAGTGGGGAGGGAATGGGGATTTTGCAGTATCCTTTCCCCAGTAGTGGGGAGGGAATGGGGATTTTGCAGTATCCTTCCCCTGGAGTGGGGTGGGAATGGATATTTTGCAGTATCCTTTCCCAGGAGTGGGGAGGGAATGGGGATTTTGCGGTATCCTTCCCCCAGAGTAGATTTTCAGCACTGGGGGAAGGATACTGCAAAAGCTCCTTTCCCCAGGAGTGGGGAGGGAATGGGGGTTTTGCAGTATCCTTTCCCCAGGAGTGGGGAGGGAATGTGGATTTTGCAGTATCCTTTCCCCAGGAGTGGGGAGGGAATGGGGATTTTGCGGTATCCTTTCCCTGGAGTGGGGAGGGAATGGGGATTTTGCAGTATCCTTTCCCCAGGAGTGGGGAGGGAATGGAGATATTGCAGTATCCTTCCCCTGAAGTGGGAAGGGAATGGGGGTTTTGCAGTATCCTTTCCCCAGGAGTGGGGAGGGAGTGGGGATTCTGCAGTATCCTTTCCCAGGAGTGGGGAGGGAATGTGGATTTTGCAGTATCCTTTCCCCAGGAGTGGGGAGGGAGTGGGGATTCTGCAGTATCCTTTCCCAGGAGTGGGGAGGGAATGTGGATTTTGCAGTATCCTTTCCCTGGAGTGGGGAGGGAATGGATATTTTGCAGTATCCTTTCCCAGGAGTGGGGAGGGAATGGGGGTTTTGCAGTATCCTTTCCCAGGAGTGGGGAGGGAATGGGGGTTTTGCAGTATCCTTTCCCCAGGAGTGGGGAGGGAATGGGGATTTTGCAGTATCCTTCCCCTGGAGTGGGGTGGGAATGGATATTTTGCAGTATCCTTTCCCAGGAGTGGGGAGGGAATGGGGATTTTGCGGTATCCTTCCCCCAGAGTAGATTTTCAGCACTGGGGGAAGGATACTGCAAAAGCTCCTTTCCCCAGGAGTGGGGAGGGAATGGGGGTTTTGCAGTATCCTTTCCCCAGGAGTGGGGAGGGAATGTGGATTTTGCAGTATCCTTTCCCCAGGAGTGGGGAGGGAATGGGGATTTTGCGGTATCCTTTCCCTGGAGTGGGGAGGGAATGGGGATTTTGCAGTATCCTTTCCCCAGGAGTGGGGAGGGAATGGGGATTTTGCAGTATCCTTCCCCTGGAGTGGGGTGGGAATGGAGATTTTGCAGTATCCTTTCCCAGGAGTGGGGAGGGAATGGGGATTTTGCGGTATCCTTCCCCCAGAGTAAATTTTCAGCACTGGGGGAAGGATACTGCAAAAGCTCCTTTCCCCAGGAGTGGGGAGGGAATGGGGGTTTTGCAGTATCCTTTCCCCAGGAGTGGGGAGGGAATGGGGATTTTGCAATATCCTTTCCCTGGAGTGGGGAGGGAATGGGGATTTTGCAGTATCCTTTCCCCAGGAGTGGGGAGGGAATGGGGATTTTGCAGTATCCTTCCCCTGGAGTGGGGAGGGAATGGAGATATTGCAGTATCCTTCCCCTGGAGTGGGGGGGGAATGGGGATTCTGCAGTATCCTTCCCCTGGAGTGGGGAGGGAATGGGGATTTTACAGTATCCTTCCCCTGAAGTGGGGAGGGAATGGGGGTTTTGCAGTATCCTTTCCCCAGGAGTGGGGAGGGAATGGGGGTTTTGCAGTATCCTTTCCCCAGGAGTGGGGAGGGAATGGAGATATTGCAGTATCCTTCCCCCAGAGTAAATTTTCAGCACTGGGGGAAGGATACTGCAAAAGCTCCTTTCCCCAGGAGTGGGAAGGGAATGGGGGTTTTGCAGTATCCTTTCCCCAGGAGTGGGGAGGGAATGTGGATTTTGCAGTATCCTTTCCCCAGGAGTGGGGAGGGAATGGGGATTTTGCGGTATCCTTTCCCTGGAGTGGGGAGGGAATGGGGATTTTGCAGTATCCTTTCCCCAGGAGTGGGGAGGGAATGGGGGTTTTGCAGTATCCTTCCCCTGGAGTGGGGAGGGAATGGAGATATTGCAGTATCCTTCCCCTGGAGTGGGGGGGGAATGGGGATTCTGCAGTATCCTTCCCCTGGAGTGGGGAGGGAATGGGGATTTTGCAGTATCCTTCCCCTGGAGTGGGGAGGGAATGGAGATTTTGCAGTATCCTTCCCCAGGAGTGGGGAGGGAATGGGGGTTTTGCAGTATCCTTTCCCCAGGAGTGGGGAGGGAATGGGGATTTTGCAGTATCCTTCCCCTGGAGTGGGGAGGGAATGGGGATTTTGCAGTATCCTTTCCCCAGGAGTGGGGAGGGAATGGGGGTTTTGCAGTATCCTTCCCCTGGAGTGGGGAGGCAATGGAAATTTTGGAGTATCCTTCCCCCTGAAGTGGGAAGGGAATGGGGGTTTTGCAGTATCCTTTCCCCAGGAGTGGGGAGGGAGTGGGGATTCTGCAGTATCCTTTCCCAGGAGTGGGGAGGAATGTGGATTTGCAGTATCCTTTCCCCAGGAGTGGGGAGGGAATGGGGATTTTGCGGTATCCTTTCCCTGGAGTGGGGAGGGAATGGATATTTTGCAGTATCCTTCCCCTGGAGTAGGGAGGGAATGGGGATTTTGCAGTATCCTTCCCCTGGAGTGGGGTGGGAATGGAGATTTGCAGTATCCTTTCCAGGAGTGGGGAGGGAATGGGGATTTTGCGGTATCCTTCCCCCAGAGTAGATTTTCAGCACTGGGGGAAGGATACTGCAAAAGCTCCTTTCCCCAGGAGTGGGGAGGGAATGGGGGTTTTGCAGTATCCTTTCCCCAGGAGTGGGGAGGGAATGTGGATTTTGCAGTATCCTTTCCCCAGGAGTGGGGAGGGAATGGGGATTTTGCGGTATCCTTTCCCTGGAGTGGGGAGGGAATGGGGATTTTGCAGTATCCTTTCCCCAGGAGTGGGGAGGGAATGGGGATTTTGCAGTATCCTTCCCCTGGAGTGGGGTGGGAATGGAGATTTTGCAGTATCCTTTCCCAGGAGTGGGGAGGGAATGGGGATTTTGCGGTATCCTTCCCCCAGAGTAAATTTTCAGCACTGGGGGAAGGATACTGCAAAAGCTCCTTTCCCCAGGAGTGGGGAGGGAATGGGGGTTTTGCAGTATCCTTTCCCCAGGAGTGGGGAGGGAATGGGGATTTTGCAGTATCCTTCCCTGGAGTGGGGAGGGAATGGGGATTTTGCAGTATCCTTCCCTCAGGAGTGGGGAGGGAATGGGGATTTTGCAGTATCCTTTCCCCAGGAGTGGGGAGGGAATGGGGGTTTTGCAGTATCCTTCCCCTGGAGTGGGGAGGGAATGGGGATTTTGCAGTATCCTTTCCCAGGAGTCGGGAGGGAATGGGGATTTTGCAGTATCCTTCCCTCAGGAGTGGGGAGGGAATGGGGATTTGCAGTATCCTTCCCAGGAGTGGGGAGGGAATGGGGATTTTGCAGTATCCTTTCCCCAGGAGTGGGGAGGGAATGGGGATTTTGCAGTATCCTTTCCCCAGGAGTGGGGAGGGAATGGGGATTTTGCAGTATCCTTTCCCAGGAGTGGGGAGGGAATGGGGATTTTGCAGTAACCTTCCCCCACAAAAAGTAGTAAAAAATGTGAATTTCATCAGTGGGAAGCACCCTTCTCTCTTCTGGGGGACTTTCCACCCACTCCTCCCCTCCTCCCGTTCCTTCACACATCTTCCCCTCCCCACACCCATCCGGTGGCAGCTGCCAAAGGGAAGATGAATTAGCGTGTCTCCTTATGATCTCTCTCTTACCCAGCTCTCCAGTGGGTTGAGCAAAGGGAGGACAGAGCCTGAAAGGGGCCAAGGGGCAATCGGCCTTCTCGGGCTGGCCTATGAGCAAGGAGAGGCAGACTCCACCATTTTGCACCCACCGTCTCCGAGGAAGAGGATGATGTTCTGGGCCTTGTTGGTGTTCAGCTTTTGAAGGCTCAGGGCTCTCTGCAGCGTCTCCTGCGCCTGGAGCCGCCAGAACTGAGGGTCCTTCTCCTTTTCTGCAATGGGGAGGGGAGGAAGT